>NW_026693262.1:0-4002 GCF_021218885.2 Marmota monax
TCTTAATACTGTGGAAAAAGTTAAAGAACCAAAAACCAGTATAGCTTTATAGATATCTATGTATGTAATTAGATTATTTCAAAAAATGCTTCTATTTTAGCCAGGTATGGTGGCCCATGCCTGTAATCCCAACAGCTTGAGAGGCTAAGGCAGGAAAATCTCGAGTTCAAAGTCAGCCTCAACAACTGTGAGGTACTAAGCAATCAGTGAGACCCTGTCCCTAAATAAAATAAAAATAGGGCTGGGGATGTGGCTCAGTGGTTGAGTGCTGAGTTCAATTCCCCTCCCCCCAAAACCTTCTATTTTTATAGAATACTTTTATTTTTATGACTTCTATGTTAAATATAGAAAATAAAGCTACTAAATATATTCTTTGTGGAAGTGATTTATCATATTTAGGCATATAAATACTTTTAGAGATATAATATACTTTGGTGAATTCACCCTCTCCCCTGCTCTATCATATATTTTATAAACTAGAAACCAAAACCCAGTAAAATCTAAATGACTTTTCTCATGGTGGCCAAGGGCAGAGCTGGGACTACAAATGGGTAGTGCTCAATAAATAGCTCATCATTCTTTTCATTCTAATATAGACATTAAGGATAAGTGGGTGGAGCTTCTGTTTACTAAACAGGGACAAAAACTGTGCTAAATTCAAGTGCCCTGAAATATTCAGTTAATGCCTCCAAGTGAAAAACACATGAATTTGATTTCTCTCCAGGTTGCCTCTGGAGAGAAAGAGAGAGAGAGAAATATTTGATGGGAAGATTTCTTACATTTATATTTTATTTTTCTTCCAGTCTTTTGAGTACTATTAGGTTTCAGTTTATAGTCAAAGAGAAAGTTCCCATTGCATGTAAACAGTTTTCACAACAGACACTTGCTGACCATACAAAGTGGCAACTAGATGAACATTAATTTCCAGAAAGTGGAGAAACCCATATTAAATGACTCTACTGCCTATATCCAGGAAATGTCTGAGCCAGGAATTCAAAATCCTCAATGTCAAAGCATTGCCCCAGCCTTGGGGGATGGAAGAGTAGAGAGATTCATGCCTGTCTTCCCATACCAGTTCTTTAACCTCTAAGGATCACAGAACATTCTCCACACGAAAAAACAAAAGCTCTTGTTGAAGGTGCAGATACTTATTTAATGACAGAAAATTTCCATGCAAGTTGTAAATATTGTTCACAAGCTAATAAGCTCCTTTTCCTCTCAAGAGTATAAAATTCCTTTTAGGCCTTTCATGGGATAGACGGAGGCACATCAACTGAATACCAGCTGAGTTTGAATTTTCCGTTGGGCTTTTTCTCCAGCATTCACATCAGTATGTAACTTTTCAGTATATATATGGAAAAGTCATATACTGTGCATTTTTAAAACTCTTGGAGAGGTGAATGACCATTATTTCCTGCTGGGCAGTGTCTTTTTTTTTTTTTTACCAATAATTATTTTTATTGTAAAAACAACAAAATAATTTTAAAATATCAATATTTGTTAGGTCTTTTTAAACTTTAAAGTCCTTTCACATATTTTTTTTCATTAGTTTTTCAGAAATTCTGTTAGTAGCAGAAAAGATGTGATAATTTCAAAGTGCACCTGTGGGAAATGACAAGACAAGCATGCACATAGTAGGTGATTTTTTTTTCTCAGATTACTGTAAGTTATCAACAGGCAGGGGTTTAAAGTCAGAATCTCTGCTCCTTTATCTTTTTTTTTCCCCCAAATAAAGACAGATTTATTGCTAGCAGCCATCAATAATTACACTGTGAATGAATGATTAAATATCCCATTAAAAACGGATTGGATTAAAAACAGTATTCTAGCTACAAGAAACACACCTTAGATTCATAGACACAAATAGACTGAAAATGAGGATGTGGAGAAACTAGAATTGTCAGTTGATCTGTATGCAACCATTTGGGAAAACAGTTTGATACATTTTTTTAATATTTGTTTTTAATTAAATTATTTATTTATTCTAATTTGTTATAGACAATGGCAGAATGCAATTCATTTCATATAACACATATAGAGCACAATTTTCCAAGTGACTGATGGTACAGAGTATTTTCACACCATTCGTGTGTCTTCATACATGTACTTAGGGTAATGATGTCTAACTCATTACACCATAAATCTTACCCCATTGCCTCCTTCCTTCCCCTCCCTCACCTTTGCCCTATCTAAAGTTCTTCCATTCCTCCCCTGCTCCCCTCCTCATTGCCATTATTAGTCATCTGCTCCTTCATCTTAAGCATTTCACAATTTAATGGGGGATTAGCCTAAATGTTCATGTCTCCTCAAAATTCATATGTTGAATTTCTAGCCCCAAAGCAACAATATTAGAAATTAAGATGGTTTGGGGAGGAGGTCATGGGGTGGAGCCCTCATGAACAGGATTAGTGTCCTTTTAAAAGAATCTCAAAGCTCCTTTGCCCTTTGGCCAAGTAAGGATACAGAAAAACAAAACAAAACAAAACAAAACATTATGGACAACAAAATGGGCCAGAGAGGAAAAAGGAAAGACAGACAGATTCAGAAAGACAGAGAAGAAGCATTCAAAATATAGAAACAAAATTTTTTATTGCAGCATTGCTAAAAGAACAAAATATCCATTAAAAGATGAATGAAAAATTCAATTGCAAAAGGGCATATTGACACCAACAGTGATTTCAATCTTTTTTTTTTTTTTTTTCCCTTGAGGTGAGCACTAAAGGTATGGTCTATGTTTTTAACCTTTTAGATTTCTGAGGTAATTCCTAAGTATTGGGCAGTGTCTTTCTTTTCCTTGTTTCACAAACAAAATCCGGATGTGACTTCGAAAGGGATAAGGGAAAAAAAAAAAAAAGAACAAAAAGTAAAACTTTTGTTGTGCCCAGTCCAGTGGGTCCCTGGCGGCCGGGCGTGGCAGGTCCACCAGCATCCCTGCTGCGGGATCCTGCTGCTGGCAGCTGATCCGACCTTGACTCCAGACTGACCCTAACTGAGTTCCCGGGGCAGGCCCTCGGGGGTTATAGGGACTGGGAAAAAGCTTAGGCTCCCTGGACTCTAGGAAGGGCTGGCGTGAGGAGGCCTCCCGGAGGAAGCCGAGCCCCCGGGGAGCTGGGGACGGCGGCGCTGGGAGGCAGTCACGTCCTGCGCTGGCGGGCGGGAGGCCAGCGCCCGCAGTTATTTCGGGAGGCGCCCTGGTTCACAGCACTTCCAGCCGCTCCACTGCCTGAGCTCCCCCTGGGCCCAGGGCTGGAGCAAAAATGCCTGCCCTTCACATCGAAGATTTGCCAGAGAAAGAAAAGCTGAAGATGGAAGTTGAGCAACTTCGCAAAGAAGTGAAGCTGCAGAGACAACAGGTAAGTAAGTGTGTCTGTTCCAGAATACTTCCCTCTCTGAAATAAAGGAGGGTGTGCTTTTCCTAGTTAGTTGCAATAAAACAAGAGGTTTGTATTTATTCTTGCAGCTTCTCTTTAAGACTTTAGCAGTGCCCGGGAACTGCCAGTGGATGTGAGGGATAAGAGGTAGAGGAGAGCAAGGACCTGATGAAGAATGTCGCATTAAGCCAAATGCCTAACAGTGAAGGAGCCTGTACCTGGAAAACAGACAAGGAATCTTGCATTGAACTAAACAGCAGTTGGTTTTAAAAACCCAGCTATAGGAAAATGACGATGGCTAGTTGGTTCTGGAAAGAATGGTATTTGAATTTTTCTAAAACCACATTTTAAAGTCTTCCAACTACTTCACCTAATTTTGAATTTCACCAGTGGTCTTCAGAGATGTGATAGTTTTGTCCACTGGAAACAAAATGTCCGAGTTTCTGTTTTTATTTATTTGTAAATCCCATGTCTTTATAATATCCAGTTTTATAAGTATGCATAATGGGTCCATACAGTAGAATCTGTATTTATTTATAAATAATTATATCTCTACTGAGATGAATATGAGCACCATTAAAAAATTTTAGACACGACTGAGAAGGGATTACTATTTCATCTAAAATTTATG
>NW_026693263.1:0-4121 GCF_021218885.2 Marmota monax
GATTAACAATAGCATAAATGACACAAACATGACAAAGGTGGAAGGTATGAAGCAAACCTTTTGTTGGCAATCTTTCTTTATTCAGTATTCAGCAGTAGAGTCAATCAGTGGTTTACCTAGCATGGCTTATTTGGGGGGCAGAAAGTGGCTTAAGTGAGGATCTGAGTTACATAAGCTTCTTTCACCATATCAATTTTCTTTCAGAAGCTTACAACATTCTTATCATGGACACTCATGCCATCCACATCTCCAAATACAATATGTCAAATCTTTCTTTTCTGAAATCTAGATTCTATTTTTTAATGTTTCATAGTCCTGTCAGTAATTATATTTCCCACCTTGGTCTCCTTTTTCCTCTATTTGCTTTCTATTTAAAAAATGAAATAAAATAAACAAAGAAAAAATTAAAAAAAATTCTTCTGAATGCCTATATATCTCACATTTCTTTTTGTTTTGAAAACATAGGACTTTGTGGTACTTTACATTCTCTCTAGATCAGCCTGTTCTCTAATGAATAAACCTTGATTAAACTTCCAACATATTCAATGACAACCTATATTTTGTATGTAAAGGGGTGTTGAGATAAATTCTAGCTGTTGTTTCTTTGTTGAGAGCCACAGCCAGTCAGAATGATGCCTGGCATTTGCCAGAGAGAATGTTTGAAAGGTGACAAGGAATGTTTGAAAGGTTAAGCCAGGGAACCATTGAGATGATGATTTGAGTTAAGCTATATCTAATTGCTGTGATGCTAGATTGATTGCATTGAATATTTGACCTTTACTGTCAGGCAATGGGGTGGCTCTTGCTGCCTTGGGCGCCCGCTACTTTGAAGTTCTTGCTCTACTTTGGAGTTCTCCTAAGGATTCCCAGAGAGTTCCCATTGGTTGGGGAAGTGCTGGAGGGGGGATTTCCAGTGTGGGGGGTTGCTGGAAGGGCTATGTGAGTGGCATTGAAATAAAGTAGTTGCTGTTTGAACCTACAAGGCTTTGTGGTGGCTCGGTTATTTGTGCCCAGCCAGACTGCGGCATTTCTTCTTGATGTAAACTGTGAAGTGTATGAAAAATAAGTCCAAGCACATTACTCTAAATCTTTTGTCATTTAAAATGATAGACCTCAGCCAGAGCAAAGGAACATATACAAAAATACTTGCACCAGCCTGGTTTCAGACCCCCCCCACCCTAATGGAGCAGCTGACCCCAAAACAATAAGCCCAGGAAATACCCTATTCACATTCTGGTTCCATGTTAATTACTCAGCTGGGATCAGTGCAGAGAAGTAGGCAAATATCAAAGGTGCCAGTTTAGCTCAAGACATTATCAGCATATTTTCTCAACTACTATTGCTGGGAGTATTGAATTGTGGGTGTAATAGTGTAGAATAAAGTAAATCACCAATACCCTGAGCGAGACCTTCCAGAGCCCTGGCCCAATTCTGCTGACCACAGTAATAACTCCACAACTACCAATTGCTCCTAAAAGAAATTTGTTTGTGCACTATTTCAACTTTAACAAATTTTGTTCTAGTTACTATGTTCTGAAGTTTAAAGTTTTAGATGCAAAGGTGACTGGGCATGTGCAAATATCTGTAAACTGCAAACAAATAAATTTGCATTCTTTTTTCTAGGACTTTTATGGACTATGGTTTCCAACAGTCATTCACAAAAGAGGTTAGAAAAAAAATCCCTGTTTATTCCCAAGGAATCTTTACACAACACTTTTACACTGGCTACTTCACATAAACTTGCCTCAGGGATTTAATTCATAAATCAAATGAATTTCCTGCAGCCTGTACAGTGCTGTTGTAATGGCTATTATAATAATGTAAAATTGTCATGAGTGATGAAACATGCCTGGAATCCTAGAAGTTCAGGAAAATGAGGCAGAAGAATTGTTAGTTTGAAGACAGCCTCATTCACTTAACAAGGCTCCAAGAAACTTAGTGAGAGCCTGTCTCAAAATATAACATAAAAAAGACAGTGAATGCGGCTCAATGGAAAGCACCCCCGGGTTCAATACTCAGCACCAAACCAAAAATTAAACAAAAATAAATAAACATAAGGATTCAGGGTACAAAAACATGTAAAAAATGTTGGCAACAGCATAAATTTAATAAATATATTTTTGATAAAAGTGTTAAGGTTCTTTAAAAGCCCAAAATAAATATGCTACATAATCCACTAGTAATAATTTGGGGTACTACCACAAGGTTGTACATGCCTGTACTCTCTGTGGCTTAGAAGGGTGAGACAAGAGGATCTCAAGTTAGAGACCAGACTCAAAAACTTGGCAAAGTCCTAAGCATATCAGTAAACCCTGTCTCAATAATAAATAAATAAATAAAAGTGGTGGAGACTGGGTATGTAGCACATTGGTAAAATGCCCATGATTAATCCCTGGGTTCAATCCTCAGTACCACAAATAAGTAAATAAATAAAATAAAAGAGAGAAAGAGATAGATTGAACTTGCATGTAATTTAAATTCAAAATAATTTTTTTAAAAATATGGGTATATATGTAAAGCAATTGAAATCCTTTTGCTGAAGATATTGCTACACTTCTATTTTTATTGTATCTTAATTCACAGTATCCAATAAAAGGAAACAAGTGTCTTTTAGATAAAAGGTATTATCAGAAAATGCCTTCCAGCTGCAGATTATTCAACTAATGCCTTTAGAAACTACACACTTAAAATTAAAACTGGTCTCTAGAAGGCAAGACTCAGATACTGGTGTTTTTAAAGTACTCCAAGATATTTGGTATCTGTGGGCACCTTGTTTCAGACTGTTCTAAAATTCAGAATGAGGTACATATGGGAGGTCAAGATGAAACCACAATATACAGTAAATTCTTCAATGGGTAATCTTAACTCAGACACTCTAATAGATGAAAGACTTTTGGAGATAAAACTAGATTCCCTGTTTCACTGATTTCTGGGTTATGGATTCAATCCAAACATATATTAGAAAAGACTTAAGGCTACTGGTTAAAATCTATTTATAATAGGTATTGAAAATATACCAAAGGCTGGCTGTGTTGGTGCAGGCCTGTAATCCCAGTTGCTGGAGAGGCTGAGGCAAAAGCATCAAATTTCAAAACAGCCTTAGCAAAAGTGAGGTGCTAAATGACTCAGTGAAACCTCATCTCTTAATGAAGTAAAAAATAACCCTGAGACTGAGTCTCAGTAGTCCAGTGTTCCTAATTTCAATCTCTAGTATCCACCATAAAAAAAATACATATATATGTACCAGGGGGCTGGGGCTGGAGCTCAGTGGTAGCTAACTTGTCTGGCACTTCTTTTAATTCTCAGAATTACATATAAGTAAACAAAATAAAGGTCTATCAACAACTAAAAATAGTTTTTTACAAAGTGTACCTATTTGTTGACAGCCTGTGACCTAATTTGCTGTGTACTTTAGTTTTTGAGATGGAAGTTGGCCATGCATGGTGGTGCATGCCTGTAATCTCAACTGCTTCAGAGTCTGAGATAGGAGGATCCTGAATTTGAAGTCAGTCTCAGCAATGGTGAGAAGCTAAGCAACTCAGTGAAAACCTTTCTCTAAGTAAAAATAAAAAATAAGGGTAGGTATGTGGCTCAGTGGTAGAGTGCCCATGACTTCAATCCCTGGTTTTGCCTCCCAAAATATGGGACTGGGGATATAGCTCAGCTAGTAGAGTGCTTGCCTTCTAAGCATGAGGCCCTGGGTTTAATTCCCAGTACCACAAAAAACAAAAAGGAAAGAAAGAGAGAGATTGATCTTTCATGTAGTTTGAATTCAAGTTAGTCCCACTTTTATTTTCCTGCCACACCAGAGAAAGGTGTTTACTGAAATGTTTGGAATGTTTCTATGGTTCAGGGCCATTTTAATAAAAAGGTCTTACATATGAAAACAAAATGAATTGAGGACCTTTATTGGGACACATAAACTACACTACCTCATTTAGAAGAGATTAATTCTTTTAAATGTCACCTAATTTTATTCTGCTTTATTCATATGTAAAAAGCTCGGATTGTTGGTAAAGATGGTGCCTGGAGGGGCTGGGAATGTGGCTCAAGGCATAGAGCACTCACCTGGCATGTGTGCAGCCCAGGTTCCATCCTCAGCACCACCTACAAAGAAAGAT
>NW_026693264.1:0-11621 GCF_021218885.2 Marmota monax
TCGCTGAAACTAAAAAAATAAAAATAAAAATAAAAAAATTCTCTCTCTCTCTCTCTCTCTCTCTCTCTCTCTCTCTCTCTCTCTCTCTCTCTCTTTCTCTCTTAAAAAAAGATGGTGCCTGGAGCATTTCTCTTCCAGGAGCTCAGGTCCATGACACTGAATGGCGTGAACTTTTAATGGCACAATGGCACACCTCCAAATCCCCAAAGTGGCGTGAACTCTCAGCCAATAAAGAAGTAAGAGCCCACTCCCCCCTGCTCCTCCTCATCCCCCATTGAGCTCATAAATATCAATACCCTCTCCCTCTCCCTCTCCCTCTCCCCATCCCCCTCCCCCTCTCTTCCCCCTTCCCTCTCTCTTCTTCCCCCTTCCCCCTTCTCTTCTGTGACAGGCCTCTACAGTCCTGTTTGTTGAGTTTATGGAGCTTTTCCACCATTCCTACACAGATGATAAATCAAATCTTTTAAAAATGTTCTCTAGTTCTTGAAGAAAAATGAAATGAAATATGGGAAAATAGTCATTGATAATGTTGAAAGTGGAGTTTTGAGATGAAACAAAATTTCTTACTTTGCCAATTGCATCTGGGTACTTGTCTCACAAATTTTGAAGAATAAAATCTATTTAATTAAGCAAGTTGAAATAGAACTCCCACCATGTGGGATGGGGAATGATACCAGATAAACTCATTTTGGTGTGCCATCTTAAAAGTTTTCATATGTTTTTCAGCAGAAATGGAAAAAATTTATTTAAAATAGGTTTTAGAAAAGGCATCCTGACTACCATATGGGTTCATTTTCATCTTTTCCATGACCCATCTTTCCTCTTGCAACTTCACCACCGGACAAAGGACTTTGTTGAAGGTGTTTCCAAAAGTGGGCATTAAGGTTTTTTTACATTTGAAATAGGCCTTAATGGTGCTGATTAACATATCTTCCAGTTATCCTCCAGCTGTGTTAGAATGAGGTTCATAATCCTGATTACACTGTAATTTTACTATCCCTTCTATTTTATACTAATTCACTATGAAAAAAGAACCCTAGATTTGATTATGTGAACAGAGAGCTAGAAAACTAGAGGTTTATTCTCAGACCTAGGAAGAGCTAAGCTGAAGTTCTGGAATTTATATTGTTGTTCTGAATTTGTGATACTGCTTCCCCTACATTAAAAAAGCTCTTGAGTCATGAGGAGCATTGAGTTAAAATCCAGCATCAGCAACTTAATGAGGCCCTAAGAAACTCAAAGGGACCCTGTCTCCATATCAAAATATTTAAAAAGGGCTGGGGATGTGATTCAGTGGCTGAACTCCCCTGGATTGAATTCCTGGTACCAAACACACACACACACACACACACACAAAAAAAACAAAAAAAAAAAAAAAAACTGCCATAACACGCTCTAAAAGTACAATCTCTCTTGTGCATGGAAACAACAAATGAAGTTGGGGTTCTCTTCAGATAATTATTCCAGTCTTCACCACACAATGTGGGAACATGCTGGACTCATTGCACATGGATGCCCACAAAGGGCTTTAGAGACAAGCTGAAAACACCATACAATTATCGAACAAAATGCCCAGGTTTTTAATTGCTGATCTAAGCTTCACTAGACTAGTAAGGGTCGGGGATGGAGGTTTATCTGCCACAGAGACCCTCTGAGGAGTCCTGTGAAGATGACCTTAGGCCTGAGCCTACACAACTCTTTTTTAAAAATTCTAGTTTCAAACCTGCAGTCTCACCAGGCACACACACACAGAGCACTCCAGTATGGCCTCAAACAAGTTATTTCCCCTCAACCTGATAAATGTGTGAAGCCCCTGGCAGGCTCTCCTAGCCTGATAAGAGAGAAAGGCAAAAATGTCAGGGTGGAGACCACCAGACAAGATGTTTCTGACCCCAGGGTAAATGACAATGAGAAACCTGGTGTTAGCTGAAGAAGATTGCAAGGGGGGTCAAAAAGCCCAAAATTTTATGTAAATAATACAGCTAATGAACAGGGATTCAGCCAGCCAAAACAAAGATGCACTTGAGATAGATAGCCTGATGAGGACCTGACATCCCATTAGTTGTCTTCATTTCCTGATCCTCTGCATAATACTCACCACTCCCCAACTCTATGCCCTTGTCTGGACCATGGTGAGTGCTGCAACTTCTCCCTATGATTCTCTCCTCAACCAGTCATCTGCTCCATACCAGGAAAGCCCTGCCTTGGTTTTTGTCCTGATCACCCTGGTCTGAGTGAGTGTGCATATCCTGGGCATAAAGCCTAAGGCTTGAGACTTTTGAACTTAGCATGCAGAGGGAATGTCTGTAATTAGCCTGTCATTATTACGTGTGCTTTGCAGTGCTTAGAATTAATTTATAATTGTTAGCTCTGAATAGATTATGTCTATTGCAGTACCTAGTATTAAGAATTGTTGTTTTCTTGATTAAGAACCTATAGAGTGAAATTGTGTTGAGTAATTGAGTGAATAAAGCATTGAAAGGGGCATAAGTTCATGGAAATTCTTTATTTCTCTCCTGTACTGCATATATCACAATTGTTGCCCCCTCACAACAAGTACCTAGCCACAATTTTCATTTTCCACCATTGCCACTCTTGCCAGCTTCAAACAACCTACTTATCCAGTCTCAAGATAACAAGGCACACTTATCATTTTCTTGCTTTCAGGGTTTTCAGAGTTCTCCCTGTGATTTGTTTTCAGCTTCTTCTTAGCACAGAAATTTGGGCTCTTGATCCATGACAGAAAGCCTACGAAATGATTAAAAGAATGGCACCTAAGGGACTGATTGGACAAGTCTTCAGGCACTGCCTCCAACCTAAGCCGAGTGGGCCCAGAATCAAGTCCAAAATGTAAGCTGGTCCATTTTCATTGTTAAAAGACTAAGGATAAGGGCTGGGGATATGAATAAAGGAAATTAAAATACTTTATATAAGATATCTGCTGTTTTCCAGATATTCACTGTACCACATATGATTAAAACCTGACATTTTCCCTCCAGTGGGTATATTGTTGTCTATAACTGTATAAGAAGTCACTCTAAAACTTACTAGTTCACATTTGGATTGAACTGCATTCATCTGCAATATTTTTGCTGCATATGTTTAGCTGTTAAGATTACTGAACTTCAGAGGGTGATCTGGCTGCCAAAAGAAAAGGGACCCTGAATCTTCTTCACATGATATCTCAGAATCTAATAAATTAAGGTGAGCTTGTTCTCATTGAGGAGACAGTGTTCTAAAAGAAAAAGCAAAAACATTAAAAAATATTTCCTGACTAGATACCTGACTAGTACTCTTTCATAGCCACAACTTTACAAAAGCCATAAAAAAAGAAGAGCCCTGACCCAAAGTTTGTAGAATGCATTCTGCATTTGGCTAGAGTAGGAGTAAAATCACATTACCAAATTTCTGTACACAGATAAGGCTAAAGGACTATTGATATTATGTCACTAATTCTGCCTTTTGTAACAGATGAGGTTAATACAGCTGTTCAGTGTCAAAAAATATTTTCAAAATCCCATAAGTACTGTGTGTGTGTGTGTGTGAGTGTGTGTGTTTATATGAGTGTAGTGCTGGTGGTTAAACTGAGAGAATTAATATTCCTGAGCTATATTCTCAATTTTTTTCTTTTTCTTTTTCTTTATTTTGAAACAGGATCTTACAAAGATGCTTTGTTGTGTGCCCACAATTTTTAAGTACATATCTGCCGCGTCCGGCTAAAGGAGCCGAGTCCGGCGAGGGACGGCGGGGTTAAAAATACACAGGACACCAAGGTTCTTCATCCAGGAGGGAGCGTGTGCGTGCTTTATTGCCAGATTTGTTCCCTTTATATATCTTTTTAACAGCTGCGGGAAATTACTCAAAAGTGAGGAGGGAAGAGTAATAACTGCGTCCTTGGGTTACCGTCACGTCACCGTCCCCTATCAGGAGGCTCGAACAGGTCAAGATGTTCCCGAGACACATATGTGCGAGGCAGATAAACAGGGAACTGCAAGCCCGCGTCATGGCCTTGTGAGCTGGCCACATTGACATGCATAACAAAGAACTGGGGGTTGAGTCCCCAGGGGCCAGGGCGGGCCTGCTATCAGCAAGTCCCCCTTTTTTGTTTTTTGCATGTCAATGGGAATCAAGTAGCCCCTGTCTTAGGTCGTCTACCGCCCCTGCACTGCTTACCCGTCTCTGGGGAGGCCCCATTCCCCTGGCTTAGGTTGCAGTGCAAGCGTGGAAGTTGCCCGTCACTGGGTACTACAAGATCAGCTCTTGTCCTATGTAAACGGACACTTTTCAGTTAGGATGTCATGGCCAGCAGGACACAACTGCGGATCCCAGTCATCATCTTTGCCAGTGGGATAGCTATGACCAGGGAGCTTTCTGAACGTAAGGGTCTGGGATGACGGCACCAAGTCGGCAGGGTAATTAGGGACCTGGGCAAAAGCAGGCATACATAGGAGGGCTCGGGTATTGGCTCCTGTCCAGTTACATCTCATCTCCGGATGGGTCGTAAGTACACCTCGTGGGCTGAGTCGTCCATCTCCAGGCGTTGGTAGTGAACCTGTATTGGCTTGGAGGTTAAAATGTTAATCTGGTCCTTAATGAATTGAGTTATCCTATTTGCAACACAAGGTCCCAAGGTTGCAATCAAAAGAAGACCCAGTAAGGGCCCCAGGAGGGGAAGAAGGTAGGGCAGGAACCCATTCATCCCAGTCCAAAGAGGGTTCTCGAATAATTCTTTTCTCCTTTTCTCTAGGTCTTCTTGAAGCTCCTTGATTTTAGTGCGAACTATGCCTGATTTATTGGCATAGAAACAGCACCTTTCTCCTAAGGCTAAACAGATTCCCCCCTGATTGGCAGTCAGTAAGTCTAGGCCTCGCCTATTTTGGAGGACCACTTCTGCCAAAGAGTCAATTTGGTCTTGTAGGTCTTTAATGGTGCCAGATAGGGTCTGCACATCATCTATAAGCTGTTGAGATAGACGGCGATAAGAATGTATAGCCGTACCCAGTCCAGCTGTGCCTGTGCCCACAGCAGCGGTTATTCCAAGGCCAACAAGGAGTGGTAAGGCCTGAACAGCTCTCTTGTGTCTTCTAACTAGGGTGTCTAGGCTAGGAATGGGTAGGGGTTCATCTCCTGAAATAATTGTGATATCAGGAAGCAGTAATGCCAGAATGCAACCACCAGTCCAATTTGCTGGGAGCCTGGGAAAAGCTAAATTTCCACCACACATAAAAACTGTACCATTAGGGGGACAAATGGGCGGAGTAGGTGAAGAGTAATTCTTTACTAATGAGCAGTTCCCAAAGGAAGAGACTCCAACATCAACATCATAGGTATTATTTTGCATCATGCCCAGAAGGCAAGACATAAAACCACCTAGAGGCTGCACCTTAAAGGGTAGCCCAGATTGACATGTGTTGTCATCATCAATGGTATAATTAATGGGGACTGCCAATGGCATGACTGCACCTGCCGTCATGCAGAGCCAGCAATCACCAGCAAGGGTAGGATTGGAACTGTTAAGTAAAGAAAAGGTAGTTTCTAGGATCTCTAATGTATTGGCATCTAAATCAGGAAGCTGGGATTTGGGCAATATCAAGGGGTGGTATGTAGGCTTAGGGATCTCCGGCTTTAAAAGCTTAATCACCTGAAGGTGTTTGATAGCATCAGTGGGTCCCCCTCCATCAGAGACTCCTATGGGGGCCTGCATGGGCCAGCAGGAGGGTTTACCCATGACGCCCTCACATCCTGCCTCCGTTAACCGAGTCGTGATGCCTTCTCCTCCCCGGTCACCAAGAAAAGGAATAAAATTATAAGTAGTCCCCCCTTCTCCACGGGTGTTAGTTAGGATGGCCTCAAAATACTGTTTTCCTTGATTATTAACACAAATTGAGGCTGATGTATAACAGGAGATGTGCATTGCCGGGGTGTAATGACAAGTGGCGGAACAGCTTCCAAGAGTCTCGGTCGAACTGGGGACATTAAGTCCGGGCTTATTGACACATACCCATTTTGGTTGCTCAAATCCTCCGATGTTTTGATTGAGTTCAGCTGCCATGTAGGCTACTTTAGTCCCACAATCAATGCTCTGGATATAACCAGAGGGGGCCGAGTGCCGGGGCCCTCCCTTACACTCACAAGGGGCTCCAAAAAGATATTCATGAATATTCCCAGGTGGGGGGTCAAGCCCTCCTTCAACAAACCTGTCCAGAAGGAATGCCACAAGCGGTGTCCAGCTCATGAGGTGTGTCTCGGTACTCACTTGAAGGGGTGAGAACAACAGCGGCAGGATCAGCCATCTTGGGAACTTGATTTTGTCTTGAATTTTCATTCACCGGTCTGGTGCAGCGCTCCGGGATCCAAATGGGTTTTTCCATCCCTGGAGGGAAGACACATACAGCTCCTCTCACTCTAGCCAAGAGTGGAGCAGGGGGTTGCCACTTCCCTGTAGCCAGATCCTTCCATCTTATCTGTGCTTTTTGTATGGTGGGAGGGGAAAAGTGACGCTGCGCCGCTGTACGGCCTTCGGCGTCAGTGAGCAAAAAATTTAAAGTGAATAGAGTTATGCTTAGGAGTGCTTGTGGTCCCTGACAATTCTGGTATATCTCCCCCTCTTTTGTTTTTTGCAAATAGGTTTTAAGATGTTGAGGGGCCCGTTCAACAATGGCCTGTCCTTGGGGGTTATATGGGATTCCTGTTTTGTGTATAATATCCCACTGTGAGCAAAATTTTTGGAAGGTTTGACTAATATAAGCTGGGCCATTATCTGTTTTTATACATCGAGGGGTTCCCATAAAGGAAAAGGTTTTAACATAGTGCTGTATCACGTCCTTAGCCTTTTCTCCTGAATGTAAAGTAGCGGAGATAAAACCAGAGAACGTGTCTATACTGACATTCACAAAAGACAGTTTTCCAAAACTAGGAATATGAGTTACATCAGTTTGCCAGATGTCTTTTGGCTGAAGGCCCCTTGGGTTGACTCCCAGAGAAGGGGAATGGTTAAAAGGTGCACAAGTAGGACATAGGGAGACAATTTTTAAAGCTTGATCCAGGGAACATCCTGAGCGGAAGCGCAAAGTTTGTGCATTTATGTGAAATTTATTATGAAGTTGTAGGGCCTTATCATACTCAGTTATTGTATATATAAAATTAGTGGCATGTGTGGCAGCGTCTGCCATGGCGTTGCCCGCTGCCAGAGGACCTGGAAGTCCGGAATGACTTCTAATGTGACCTATGAAGAGGGGGTCTGCCCTAGCCCATATAAGAAGCTGCACTGTTTGTAGTTGATCCATGATAGTGGATTGTTTTCCAATATAAGGTGCCGTCTCAATCGCGGAGGCGAGCCTGGCGATATAGAGACTGTCTGTGAAAATATTAAGGGGCACCGAGCTATAGGTCTGTAAGGCCAATATTAAGGCTGCAACCTACGCTTTTTGGGCCGAACAATTGGCCACTTTCTTGCGGATGACTTGGGTCCCATCTGAAACGACAGCAAACCCATTTTTGGCCCCGTCAGTGAAGACGGTTTGTGCCCCCGGGAGAGGATCCTTTTTTAGGATCTTTGGAAAAATTATTGGACATGTCTTTAGACTTTCAAGGAGCCTGCTTTTAGGGTAGTGATTGTCAACCTGTCCCATGAAACTACAGAAGAAAAGACACCAGAGATCATGTTCCTGTCTTAATTTAGAAAGAATGTCTTGATTATATGGTAATATGAGAACATCAAAGGTTTTCCCAAACAAGGCATCTCCTAGATATTTTGCTTTCCAAACTAATTGTATTACCAGATCATGGAAAGGTATCAAGACCCGGGAGGGGGATGCAGGTAAGTGAATCCAATAAATAGGACCAGTCTGCCAAAAGACTCCAGTTGGGGTGAGTTTTGACGGCAGAACAATGAATAACAAGGACTGGGAGTAGTCCACCTGCATCACCTGCATCTCTTGTAAGGCTGTCTCTATCAATCTAAGCGCCTTCAAGGCTTCTGGAGTAGGTTTTCGCGGGGAGGTGGGTGAGGGGTCTCCTCTCAAAAGGTCATACAGGGGTTTAAGTTCACCAGTAGAGACATGGAGGGAAGGCCGCAGCCATTGGATTTCCCCCAGAAATGTCTGCCATTGGTGCAGGGTTTTGAGCTGGTTCACCTGAAATTGAGGCCTCTGGGGAGTGATCCCTACCTTGTTAATAGTATATCTTAGGTAGTTATAAGGATACTGAATCTGCACCTTCTCTGGGGCTATAATCAGTCCGGCCCCCTTTAACAGGGACTGGAGGACTTCATAAGACCGGAAAAGTGCTTTCCTATCAGGGCCTGCCAACAATATATCATCCATATAATGGACGAGGTAAAAGTTTGGGAATTGTTGCCTAAAGGGTTGCAGAATTTTTGCTATAAAGTACTGACACATAGTAGGGCTATTGGCCATTCCTTGAGGTAAGACAGTCCATTCAAACCGCTGATAGGGTTCCCTAAAATTTATTGAAGGTAAAGAGAAAGCAAAACGTTTACAATCCTGGGGGGCCAGGGGAATAGAAAAGAAGCAATCTTTTAGGTCCAAAATAATAAGATGCCAATCTTTAGGGATAGCCGTGGGGAAGGGTAGTCCTGGCTGTAAAGTTCCCATGGGCTGCATGGTATTATTAATAGCCCCCAGGTCTTGGAGAAGCCTCCATTTTCCAGACCCCTTTCTTATGACAAAAATAGGAGTGTTCCAGGGGGAAGTGGAAGGCACTATATGCCCCACCCTAAGCTGTTCCTGAACCAGAAGGGTCGCAGCCTGCAATTTGTCCTTAGTTAGGGGCCACTGTTCTATCCACACAGGGTCATCTGATAACCAAGTAATAGATAGAGGACGTGGCCGCATTTCAGTGGCCCCTAGGATAAATTTCCTAGCCCCCTTTGATCTCCTCCACTTCTGGTAATTTCTTCTGTAGGGTCCACAGGCGTTGCCCTTCCCTCATGTCTTTTCCCCAGTCCTTTTCCGGGAAGCCATCCCATATCTAACATCATGTCATTAACAAATTTATTACTCCCTTTTAGGGTCTGAGTGGTGAGGATAGCTCCCATTTGTTGAAGTAGGTCCCTTCCCCAAAGGTTTGTGGGGAGTCCAGCCACTATGTAAGGCTGAAAATAACCACTGCGTCCTTCCTCATCTCTCCATTTTAGAAAGGAGGCACTTTTTTCTGGTCTCATCTGCCCAATCCCCTGTAATACAGCTGAGGGATCTTGGAGAGGCCAAGCAGATGGCCATTGTTTCTTAGAGATAACAGAGACATCAGCTCCTGAATCTAATATCCCCTTGAAGATTTTATCCTGTATTTTAATGGTTAACTGTGGTTGGGAGTCCAAGTGTGCTACCCAAAAGGTTTGAGGGGAGCCGGTGGAACCAAAACTGCCATTACCCCGGGCTGCCTGTAGGGTGCGGCTGGGTAGAGACGCCCCCGACAGCAGCAATAATTGTGCTATGCGTTTTCCGGGAGGAATAATAACTATCCCTTGGGTAGCCTCGGCAACAATTTTTAACTCCCCGTGGTAATCACCATCAACCACACCTGTAAGAATTCTGAGCCCTTTATGCAGAGTGCTGCCTCTTCCCAGTATCAGTCCCACAATTCCCTCCGGCAAAGGGCCAAAGACTCCAGTTGGCAGGGTCTGGGGACCCATCTGCGGAGTCAGTACTGCTCGGGAGGTGGAACTGAGGTCCAATCCTGCACTTCCCGGTGTTCCCCTGGGGAGTTCCCGGATAGAAAGGGGTTGGTCAGGGGGAGGCGGTGGAGACGCCCCGGGGCACTGTTTCGTCCCTGCACTGCCCCGTACACTTTGGCTTCCGGGGCCCGGGGCGGGCCCCTGCTCCCGTTTCCTGACGGTATTGGGTTACCCTGGATGTCAAATTTTGACCTGCACTCACTACTCCAATGATTTCCTTTATGACATCGAGGACAAATTCCAAGCATCCCTCTGCCAGCACCCTCGCTCCTTTCTGGGCAGTTTCTCCTTATATGTCCCTCTTTCCCACACTTAAAACACCCCTTAGAGCGGGTTCCCCTGTTATCAGATTTTTGCATTCCAGTCTTAGAAACGGGCAGGGCTTTCCAGGCATGGACCGCAGCTGAGGCTATTTGAGCATAAACACCTGGGTCGTAACTAATTTGTTGGCCTATGGTGGCATACTGCCCAGTTCCTGTTAACATTTCAGCATTTCGCCGTTGATGGCCCGCATTCAGGTTAATCTGAGCCAGCTCGCGGCACCTTTCATGATATTCACTTTTCCACAATAAGAAATCCTCTCCAGATAACACAGCCCTGCAAAGTTGTTGCCAATCACTAGGTGTCAGTTGATTGACAGAGAAAGACTCGAAGAGAGTCAATGTAAAGGGGGCATGGGGTCCATAATTAGTAACTGCCTCCTTTAGTTGTTTAATATCCTTAAAGGCTAAAGGAACATGCGCTCTGGCCGGTTGTCCATCGGCACCCAAGTTTTCAATCACCGGAAAAGTTTGGACTGTCTTAGGCTGCCACTGAACACCCCCGCACCTTCTGGGGTTGTCTTCGTCCCAATCGGGATTATAAGGAGGAAGTGCAACAGCGATCGGGGCCGTAGGCATTTTTAATCTTGACTTCCTCAATTGACCCTCTAGTTCTTCTATCTCTCTTTCTAATCCCTCCTCTTCCTCAGAAAGAGAACTGAGGTCCTCAAGATCCTTTTCGGACTTAGAAGTCTGGAGGCGTTTCTTACCCCCTGAGCCCGAGCCCTCAAGAGGACCTTCATCCTTTAAGGATTCTGCCATTTGTTCCTCCTGCACCTGATTAAGGGCCTGTTCACATTCAGCAAGTTGTTCCTTAATCTTTACTTTGTCAGTTAAAAGAGCATCCTTAACCAATCTCCATAGAGAGAAAGTAGCAACTGGGACTCTATCCGGACCCTGGTCCCTCAGTAACTTCTGAAGGTCATGTCTCACCAGGTCCCAGTCACTATTATTGAGAAATCCTCCTGTCAGAAACCAAGGACAAGCCTGGGCGATAACTTCAACGAATTCGGTTGCAGTCTTAGTTTTTATTCCTGTTCCTTGTGTATTTAACAGCTCTTTTAGTTCGTTGGCCAGACGAACCTTCGCTGTTGAGTTACCCATGGTACGTACCCTGTCTCTTTAAATTACCTTTAAACCAATCCTCCCCCTTCTACCTTTAGAAGGTGAGCCCCGTCCGCTTACCCCTACTTTCCGGATCTCGATGGGAACCTCCAGATGCCGCGTCCGGCTAACGGAGCCGAGTCCGGCGAGGGACGGCGGGGTTAAAAATACACAGGACACCAAGGTTCTTCATCCAGGAGGGAGCGTGTGCGTGCTTTATTGCCAGATTTGTTCCCTTTATATATCTTTTTAACAGCTGCAGGAAATTACTCAAAAGTGAGGAGGGAAGAGTAATAACTGCGTCCTTGGGTTACCATCACGTCACCGTCCCCTATCAGGAGGCTCGAACAGGTCAAGATGTTCCCGAGACACATATGTGCGAGGCAGATAAACAGGGAACCGCAAGCCCGCGTCATGGCCTTGTGAGCTGGCCACATTGACATGCATAACAAAGAACTGGGGGTTGAGTCCCCAGGGGCCAGGGCGGGCCTGCTATCAGC
>NW_026693265.1:0-5978 GCF_021218885.2 Marmota monax
TTGTAAGGGTAAAAGAAATTGAAGTTAAAGCGTAAAAGTTAAAGGGTAAAAGATCGGGTGTTGTAAAAGTTTCTAAGCTGCAAGGTCTGAGTTAGCTGTTAAGACAATGCTTAGAACCACCCAGTAAACATTTCCCCTGATTGGTTGTTTAATAACTGAAGGGCTCTGTGTGGTCGCGCATAGGCATTGCAGGGCCTGGACCAATCAGTTTAAATGTAACCCCTCCTTAGGAATGACTTATCACTCCAGCCTGACCTGTTCCCGCCAATGAATGAACCAATCATGTTTAGGAGTTGTTGTTCAATTTTCCCGAGCCTCATGATGATTTGTTCTGATGTATACAAAGCCCTCTACCCTCCCCAAAAAGTGTACTTAAGCAGTGCTCAGCCCCTGCTCGGGGCTCTGGGCTGCTTTCCCTTCTTGAGTGGGCATGGAGCCCCAGCATGCTGGTTCAATAACCCCCCCCCCTTGTGCCAATTGCATGAGTGGTCACTTGGTGGTCTCTTTCTCCGACGTTTCGCGGGACCCTTACATTTGGTGCGTTGGCTGGGAAAAGCGCATCGCCGGACAAGGAGAACTCCAATGGACTCCTTTAGGGGGTAAGTAAGGCGCCTCTTCCTCTTCTTCTTCCTCCTTTTCTTCTCCTCCTTGTTCTCCTTCTTGTTTTTCCTTTGCGATCGCTTAGAGCTTTTTGGTTTTTGGCTCGATGGAGAGCGTAAGTTCTCAGAGCTTTTTGGTTTTTGGCTCGGTGGAGAGCGTAAGTTCTCAGAGCTTTTTGGTTCAGGTTTGGTCTTTGGCTTGGATTGGTTTGGTTGGGTTGGCAGCGTGGCCGTCAGCGGAGAGTGTAAATTCTCCCTGGCAGTGGTGACAGACGTGTCCTAATCCACAGGCCACTCCTCTTAGGGATGCCTTACAGGATTCGGGGGGGGGGGCAAAAGTGCCCCCAGTTGGTAGAGGGACAAGAGTGCCCTCATTTGTACTCTGCTGCCAACCCGTTTGGTTTCGCCGGCAATTCTTTCTCTCAGATTGGATTCACAGTCTGTCTTTAATCTTTGCCTCTAAACTTGTGTTAACCGTTTACTGTTTGTCCTTGTCTCTGTGTCACGTTTGTATTGTCCCTGTCTCTGCCTGAGTAACTCCCAGTATGGGACAAAGCCATTCCACGCCTCTGTCCCTGAAGCCTTTCTTGGTCCCTGCCTCCACTCCGACCCCTTCCCCCAAGATCCTATCACTCAATCCTTCTGCTCCTCCCCCTTTTCCCTCGATTCTCCTTGAGTCACAAGATTGTAGATCTTGGGGTTGTGAACGAACGGAAGCTACATGATGATCTTTGTGTGTCATTTTGTCTGTGTCTCTGTTAAGTGTGATGGCATTGTTTTACTTTGGACCGATGCAGAGTCCCAAATTCCAAATGGCCTTAGATGTGTGGAAGTAACTTTAGCTAAATTTTAACCTAATGCTTCTCCTGTGAGTGACCAAAAGTCAATAGAACTGCCAGCTTTTCTGTTCTCACCTTTTACACCTCTCTTAGCTGTGTTTTAAAGAACTTTGATAAACTTTACCCCCCTTTGTTAAGCGAGATTAGGGAAGCAGTGTTTTCTTTTCTTCCCGTAGTTGGCTTGAGCACGCCCACTGCAGAGGGAAATGCCTGGGGTCTAAAAACTTTGATATCTCGCTTAAACTTTTCTCAAACTCGAAACAACTGCAAGCAGAAGATGAACTTTTTGGGAAGCTGACTACTGAAAAGTTAGAAGATGTGAGAAATGCCTAGTGCCTGGGGTCAGATCAAGCCAGAGGAACTAATCCTATAAGTAAAAGGTGGAACTAAGGGGCTCCCAGCAGCTGCCAAAGCCATTTTGCTTTGGGGAGTCTCCTCCTTCCTTACCTGCACTTTAGGGATTACCCCACCTCTGTTTGCTTAACTAAAACGTTGGTCTGGCTTATTGAAATGACATTAATTAGCAACAGTCTTGGAAATTTTTAAGGCTTGATTTTGGATATACATGATAAAACTTAATACTACTTTAGAAACTTCAGAACAAAGGAAGCAGCTTAATGATCCTGAGGGAATTTCCTCTGATGGTGGCCTTTATATTATCAGAAAAAGATCCTATTTTCAGTTTTGCGTGAGCAAGTGTTTCTAATGTAAAAAGATATAAAGATATAAAATTTTGAAAATTACATCTTAAACCTCGAAATTATGACTTATAGCTAAAATGCCTTAGGCATGAGGTTTCTGCTCAGAATTCCAGTTTTCCCGGTTCCTTCCAGACCTCAGCCAGGACTTAAGCTGATATGCAAATAGAAGAAGCCTGGGGCTCAACAGAGGGCAGATTTCAGGCCCAAGGAAAAAAAAAAAGGTTAAAGTGTCTTTTTACCTGAACTCAAACTAGACCCCAACCCTAAAGTAAATTATATGGTATTTATTAATTACTGGCCAGTCATCTTTTTTAGGACTCTTGCTTTTTCTTAGATTCTGCATTTTTTTGGAGTTCATGATTTTAATCCCACAGACGGGTTAATGTTTTCTGATCAGTTCTATTTCTGATCAACTGTGGAGATTTCAATGGAGATTTCACCTGAAAAAGCTACAAGGGTGTTACACTTGTGTTATGTGTTGTATGTCGGTATGTCTGTATGTGTGTATGTCCATATATCCTGCAGTGATATGACAATCGACAGATGAGGAGCGCTCATAAAAAAATTTAAAAATGGATCCAAATATCTTTGATTCACGTGATTCAAATGGTTCACTTTAAATTGGGTAAACAGATAAAATGATGGTGTCTATAAAATAATCTGCTTAAATTCAGAAATTTACAGATATTGTTTTAAAGTGTGAACAAAAGGAGGTTAACAGATGGAAAAAAAAACTAGAAAGTTTTAGGTATGGATTTAATAGAGGGAAAATGTGTTTCTGGATAAGAGAGTCTATGTGATTAAGTAATTAAGAAGGTTTAAGTAAGTGATAAAAAAGGTTTGTGTAAGTTGGTTATGTGTGTAAGTTTTTGAGTAAATAATCTTAAAGAAATTAAAGATTATACAACTATGGTTAAACAACAGCTGTTATTTTTCAATATTGTAATGTTGTTACTTTAAAAGCTAACCTCGGTTAATATAAAAACATCAATGTAATTATGGTGCTATTAATGTGTTCATATCTTCCAGGTATACAAGTCTATAAGGTAGAAGCTTCAAAAGAACATTGTATCAAGCTGGTGTTCTAAAGTTGTATGGTAATTTTAGGTTTAAAAAAAAAAAACGTCGGAGATTTATTCATATCATTTGTGTTCTACAACTGGACTTGTTATCAATAAAATATGTACGGTTCCATGTTACTTTCTACTCTGAGATACAATTTATGTATTTTTAAGTTAATGAGAGCCTAATCTGTGTGAAGGTTTTATTGCAAAACACAAAAGTACATTACTACTTTTCTACAAGAGGTTAAAAGCTTTCAGCCTTTAATTCATGTTTTAGGTGTGATATTATATTGTGTTAGCTAATGTTCATGTAAACTTGAACAACAATTTATGTAAACTTTGTAAAATGATCAGCTTCAGAACTATAGTACTTGAGATTTATAAAGAGCCCTGCCTTACTTGAGATAAGGCTCTGTCCCATATCACTACATGTGAAAGTGGCTATGAAAGAAGTAAGCCAGATTTCAGTACAGTTAAAGTTGTGTCCAAAAGTAGGTTTTTGCCAAGATTACTAGGATCTCAAACAGGGAATTATGATGTATAACCCTGCCAGAATTCAAGGTAGCTATTATATAAGCTAAATATGTTTTTACCCTAGTTAGTTTTGTTTTGTAGTTTGCTTATAGATGGTTTAAGGATTGCCTGTTAATGTTTTAAAGAGGTATTGCTTTAAGAACACAACCTGGGTCAACATAAGATAAGGAGTTATCACCTACAGGATAGAGAGATACACATTAAAGCCCAGTGCTCTTAATATAAGGCTGTTAACTTATTTGCTGGATGTTTAAGATCAAGTTTTTAAAATTAGTTAAATTAAAAGGGCCAAAAAAACCAATATTCGGCTCTTGCCCTCTGAGTCAGTCTGAATCAGGGAATAGGGGACTTCTCCAAAGGGCTCAGCAACTCTAGGCCACATAACCTCCTGAGCAGGGAGATTAATGAGACCAGTGGAGGACAGAAAGCCAATCAGTGCATTTGCTGTAAAGAGGAGGGTCATTAGAAAGGGGAGACATCCCTGATGCTTCCAAGGGAAACCACATGGTCAAGCAAGGCCAGGACCCATCCTAAGGTAAATGGCACTAGCAGAACTGAGAAGCTGCTATGAAGTTCCCCGAGGACTCCCAGGGAAACTCAGCTGACTGTTGACAATAGATAAGAACAAAAGTCAGTTTGACTTGCTTCATCTTAAACACTTAGCAAAGATAGTTAAAGCCAAAGCACAGCTGTTCCTAGACATTTTAAATTAAATAATAATTAAATGTAACTTCCAAAAATAAGTAAACTGGAGGCTACAAAAGAGATTCTCAGACAGGAATGTCTGATAACTATTAAAAGGAACTACCAGAGTAGTTTTTAGTTTAAGGCCCACAGATATTCCTAACCTACACAGGTAGGCTTGGTGTTTGCTAGTATGGTTATCCAGCCCTAAGTAGCAAATTAAAGGTTTCTCTATTAGACATAGGTCATACTAGTAAAAAGGACATCTGTAAACCTAAATGTTAGTTGTTGTGTTTACATCCCTGACATTTCTGGCAAGGTGACAAATATCCTTAAAGATTTACATGCTCAGATAGAAGCCATGTCCTCAGCAACTTTGTCATGGAAACAATATCTTAGCTCCTGGTTCTTGGTACTTCCTGGTGGAAAACATTGTTTGTCTTTGTCTTTGCCATCATACTCATTGGCATATTCCTGTGCTATGGCATTTATTGCTGCATCAATATGGTTCCAGTACTAATGAATTCTTGTTTCTCTTATAGACCACCTATCACTCGAATGGCCCTCCAGCCTAATACTTCTCAATTGAACTTTTATCATGGACCACTCGATAGACCCGATATTTTTAAAGGGGGACTCCAAACTGCTTGCCCCACACCGTCCCTTTTCAGCCTGAAGAAGCCAGAAAGATTCTCTTCACCCCCCCCCCCTTCCTTACAGCAGTAAGGAGTTCCCAAATTAGAGGGGGGAATAAAGGCAGATTTTAAGTTAGGTAGTCAGTGTAGTTAGATAAATCGGGGTCTAATACCGAGTGGAATCTAAAATGGAGGCCATGCTGAAAATGATTCCAGGGAATGCAAAACAACTCATGAAATGTGAAACCCTTCAATAATCGTGATGCATTACTTTTAAGATTAAAAGTAGTCAGAAAAAAGGAGTGGGGAATGTAAGGGTAAAAGAAATTGAAGTTAAAGCGTAAAAGTTAAAGGGTAAAAGATCGGGTGTTGTAAAAGTTTCTAAGCTGCAAGGTCTGAGTTAGCTGTTAAGACAATGCTTAGAACCGCCCAGTAAACATTTCCCCTGATTGGTTGTTTAATAACTGAAGGGCTCTGTGTGGTCGCACATAGGCATTGCAGGGTCTGGACCAATCAGTTTAAATGTAACCCCTCCTTAGGAATGACCTATCACTCCAGCCTGACCTGTTCCCACCAATGAATGAACCAATCATGTTTAGGAGTTGTTCAATTTTCCCGCGCCTCATGATGATTTGTTCTGATGTATACAAAGCCCTCCGCCCTCCCCAAAAAGTGTACTTAAGCAGTGCTCAGCCCCTGCTCGGGGCTCTGGGCTGCTTTCCCTTCTTGAGTGGGCACGGAGCCCCAGCATGCTGGTTCAATAAACCCCCCCCTTCTGCCAATTGCATGAGTGGTCACTTGGTGGTCTCTTTCTCCGATGTTTCGCGGGACCCTTACACGCTGAAAACTAAAAAAAATAAAAATAAAAATAAAAAAAATTCTCTCTCTCTCTCTCTCTCTCTCTCTCTCTCTCTCTCTTAAA
>NW_026693266.1:0-5345 GCF_021218885.2 Marmota monax
ATAGATTAATGGAGATTTTTAGGGGAGTAGTGGCAATTATGGACACAAAGAAGCATACAACACTTTGTTGCCTCAGTCCAATTACAGTGAACTCCTGTGGAGAGCTGTGACATAGTGGGATTAGTTCCTTGTAAACAGAAATAAGGATTCTGACTGCACTGTGCACAAACATGAACCTTGGAAGTTGAACTATCAATGAACTGCTGAAGCCCAGGCCTCAGCCCCTGGCCAAAGAAAAAAGTGGCAGCAGTGGCATAGATGATTTGGAGAAGTAGTCAAATGAGTCATGTGCAGCTGCTGTGGCCATGGGATGAATGGTTTCTATAGATCTGACAGCAAAAACTGATGCAAGTGTATGAGAGACTACCAGAATGAGAAATTACAAAATAATCAAGAAGTATAGGAATCCAAAGTATATCCAGTAGAGTAAGATCTCTGTATTTTGAAAATACCCATCAACCTTCTCCATTGTGATGATTGAGTCTGGGGAGAAGAAGAAGGATAAAGGCCTTCAAGTCCAGTCAATGGATGATGCATAAAATGAAACAACAGCAGCCAATGGCTCCAGTGAACAACTGGCATGGCCAGCCCAGGTATCCAAGTTTACCCCATTTTACCTGTTAAGCAGAACTGGTGGACTTTTAAAAATAATTTACCCAGGTGGCAAGAGAGCAAGATTATTATTTTTTGTCTGTAAGAATTAGAGATAAACAGCGTTCTGTGTTGCACCTTAAGAATGGAGAGGTTAGCATTGCTCCTTACAGTTGAAGTTGTAAAGTGCTCAATGCCATGAGGCATTTAAGGACAAAAAAAGACCAAGTATGTTAGTACCTGGCCAGGCTTCCAGAGGGCTGTATTTTTAGCAAGTAACCAAGGTCATAAACACTCATATTCAATCTATGTACTCAAGGTCAAAAACATTTGTTTGTGAGCATGCTCTTACATCAGTAAAATGTTGTTGATATGCCTTCTTTGTCTGACCTGCATAAAAAAAACGTTCTATTTAATAATTTGGGGGGCTGAGGGATAGAAGCTAGAGTTTGGTTATGGGCTATTGCTGCCTTCAAAAGTAGCATGCCTACCATCCCAAAAGTTCCTCACATCTTCATTCAACTGCTTGAGCCCCAAACCTTACTTTTTTTGATATAAGCCCCTGCACAACAGCCACAGATGTGAAATCATTTTTAATTTGAGACTATCACAAATCCTCTGCTTTATGTAAGGAGTATTGTGTTGTTTTGTAGACATACTCTCAGATAAAATTCATACAGTGGAGATTTAGTATATTATTTATTTTAGATTACACATATGGCCTTAATGTTGTCTCACCCTCACTTTTTTAATGTAGTGTTTCATATTCTCCATTTACAAAACTTTTGTGATACAGATACAGTCCTTTTGTTGCAGTTTCCATAGCATCCTGCATTTTCATCATGACTGAAATGAAATATGGCTGTTTTCAAATTTCTCCTGATAAGAAATTTTAAAAATATCGCTTGTTCTTGATTTTTCAATTCAATTTTCAGCAATTTCCCAAGTTTATTTTAAATCCTTGCTATTAGCTTTAGATGTTTTTCTCAAACATATTATCCCCATTGAATAAAAAGTTCATCAGATGTAAAAATTTTGGTTTTCTTTTTTTTATTCTTTCTTTTCTTTTTTTAAGGGGAGAGGAATGAATACTTAACCCAGGGTAGTTCTCCTAAACCCCTGTATCATCAGGCTTTTTAAATTGTATTTTATTTTATTTTTAGTTTTCACACAAATTCTTAGTTTCTTAGGGCCCTCTCATATTATTTAGGCTGAATTTGATATTGTGATTCTTCTGCTTAAGTCTCCCAAATTATTAAGATTGCTGACATGAGCCACATATGTGTGTAACCCCCCTCCCCTTTTTAATAAATGTCACTACTTAAAAATGTCACTACTTAAAAATAATGATGAATCATGGCTTCTTAAAGGAAGTAAGTTTTGCCTTTGGGTCAGGCATATTTGATCTTGATATGTACTTAAAAATTGTGGCCACACAACAAAGCATCTTTGTAAGATACTGTTTCAAAATAAAAAAAAGAAAAGAAAAACATTGAGGATATAGCTCAGGAATATTAATTCTCTCAGTTTAACCACCAGCACTACACTCATATAAACACACACACTCACACACACACACACAGTACTTGTGGGATTTTGAAAATATTTTTTGACACTGAACAGCTGTATTAACCTCATCTATTACCAAAGGCAGAATTAGTGACATAATATCATGGGTCCTTTAGCCTTATCTATGTACAGAAATTTGGTAATGTGATTTTACTCCTACTCTAGCCAAATGCAGAATGCATTCTACAAACTTTGGGTCAGGGCTCTTCTTCTTTTTTTATGGCTTTTATAAAGTTGTGGCTATGAAAGAGTACTAGTAAGGTACCTAGTCAGGAAATATTTTTTAATGTTTTTGCTTTTGCTTTTAGAACACTGTATCCTCAATGAGAACAAGCTCACCTTAATTTATTAGATTCTGAGATATCATGTGAAGAAGATTCAGGGTGCTTTATTTTTGGCAGCCAGATCACCCTCTGAAGTTCAGTAATCTTAACAGCTAAACATATGCAGCAAAAATATTGCAGATGAATGTAGTTCAATCCAAATGTGAACTAGTAAGTTTTAGAGTGACTTCTTATACAGTTATAGACAACAATATACCCACTGGAGGGAAAATGTCAGGTTTTAATCATATGTGGTACAGTGAATATCTGGAAAACAGCAGATATCTTATAAGCAGTATTTTAATTTCTTTTGTTTAAGTTCATATTCCCAGCCCTGATCCTTAGTCTTTTAACAATGAAAATGTACCAGCTTGCCTTTTGGACTTGATTCTGGGCCCACTCGGCTTAGGTTTGAGTCACTGCCTGAACACTTGTCCAATCAGTCTCTTAGGTGCCATTCTTTTAATCATTTTGTAGGCTTTCTGTCATGGATCAGGAGCCTAAATTTCTGTGCTAAGAAGAAGCTGAAAACAAAACACAGGGAGAACTCTGAAAACCCTGAAAGCAAGAAAATGATAAGTGTGCCTTGTTATCTTGAGACTGGATAAGTAGGTTGTTTGAAGCTGGCAAGAGTGGCAATGGCGGAAAATGAAAATTGTGGCTAGGGACTTGTTATGAGGGGGCAACAATTGTGATATATGCAGTACAGGAGAGAAATAAAGAATTTCCATGCACTTCTGCCCCTTTCAATGCTTTATTCATTCAATTACTCAACATAATTTCACTCTATAGGTTCTTAATCAAGAAAACAACAATTCTTAATGCTAGGTACTGCAATAGACATTCCATTCAGAGCTAACAATTATAAATTAATTCTAAGCACTGCAAAGCACATGTAATAATGACAGGCTAATTACAGACATTCCCTCTGCATGCTAAGTTCAAAAGTCTCAAGCCTTAGGCTTTATGTCCAGCATATGCACACTCACTCAGACCAGGGTGATCAGGACAAAAACCAAGGCAGGGCTTTCCTGGTGTGGAGCAGATGACTGGTTGAGGAGAGGATGATAGGGAGAAGTTGCAGCTCTCACCAGGGTCCAGACAAGGGCATAGAGTTGGAGAGTGGTGAGTATTATGCAGAGGATCAGAAAATGAAGACACCTAATGGGATGTCAGGTCCTCATCAGGCTCTCCATCTCAAGTGCATCTTTGTTTTGGCTGGCTGAATCCCTGTTCATTAGCTGTATTATTTACATAAAATTTTGGGCTTTTTGACCCCCCTTGCAATCTTCTTCAGCTACTACCATGCTTATCATTATCATTTACCCTGGGGTCAGAAACATCTTGTCTGGTGGTCTCCACCCTGATATTTTTTGTCTTTCTCTCTTATCAGGCTAGGAGATCCTGCCAGGGGCTTCATTCTATTTATCAGGTTGAGGGGAAATAACTTGTTTGAGGCCATACTGGAGTGCTCTGTATGTGTGTGCCTGGTGAGACTGCAGATTTGAAACTAGAATTTTTAAAATAGAGTTGTGTAGGCTCAGGCCTAAGGCCATCTTCACAGGACTCCTCAGAGGGTCTCTGTGGCAGATAAACCTCCATCCCCCACCCTTACTAGTCTAGTGAAGCTTAGATCCACAGTTAAAAACCTGGGCATTTTGTTCCATAATTGTATGGTGTTTTCAGCTTGTCTCTAAAGCCCTTTGTGGGCATCCATGTGCCATGAGTCCAGCATGTTCCCACATTGTGTGGGGAAGACTGGAATAATTATCTGAAGAGAACCCCAACTTCATTTGTTGTTTCCATGCACAAGAGAGATTGTACTTTTAGAGCTTGTTATGGAGGGTTTTTTTTTGTGTGTGTGTTTTGTTTTCTTTTTGGTACCAGGAAACCAACCCAGGGGTGTTCAGCCACTGAATCACATCCCCAGCCCTTTTTAAATATTTTTATGTGGAGACAGGGTCCCTTTGAGTTTCTTAGGGCCTCATTAAGTTGCTGATGCTGGATTTTAACTCAATGCTCCTCATGACTCCTGAGCTTTTTTAATGTAGGGGAAGCAGTATCAGAAATTCAGAACAACAATATAAATTCCAGAACTTAAGCTGAACTCTTCCTAGGTCTGAGAATAAACCTCTAGTTTTCTAGCTCTCTGTTCACATTTTCAAATCCAGGGTTCTTTTTTCATAGTGAATTAGTATAAAATAGAAGGGTTAGTAAAATTACAGTGTAATCAGGATAATGAACCTCATTCTAACACAGCTGGAGGCTAACTGGGAGATATGTTAATGAGCACCATTAAGGCCTATTTCAAATGTAAAAAAAAAAAACCTTAATGCACACTTTTGGGAATACCTTCAACAAAGTCCTTTGTCCGATGGTGAAGTTGCAAGAGGAAAGATGGGTCAAGGAAAAGATGAAAATGAACCCATATGGTAGTCAGGATGCCTTTTCTAAAACATATTTTAAATATTTTTTTCCATGTCTGCTGAAAAACATCTGTAAACGTTTAAGATGGCACACAAAAATGAGTTTATCTGGTATCATTCCCCATGCCACATGGTGGGAGTTCTATTTTGACTTGCTTAAATAAATAGATTTTATTCTTCAAAATTTGTGAGACAAGCACTCAGATGCAATTGGCAAAGTGAGAAATTTTGTTTCATCTCAAAACTCCACTTTCAACATTATCAATGACTATTTTCCCATATTCCATTTCATTTTTCTTCAAGAACTAGAGAGCATTTTAAAAGATTTGATTTATCATCTGTGTAGGAATGGCAGAAAAGCTCTGTAAACTCAACAAGCAGGACTGGAGAGGCCTGTCACAGAAGAGAAGGGGGAAGGGGGAAGAAGAGAGAGGGA
>NW_026693267.1:0-5183 GCF_021218885.2 Marmota monax
TTTTTTTTTTTATTTTTATTTTTTTTAAATTTTTTATTGTTGGCTGTTCAAAACATTACATAGTTCTTGATATATCATATTTCACAATTTGATTCAAGTGGGTTATGAGCTCCCATTTTTACCCCATATACAGATTGCAGAATCACATCAGTTACACATCCATTGATTTACATATTGCCATACTAGTGTCTGTTGTATTCTGCTGCCTTTCCTATCCTCTACTATCCCCCCTCCCCCCCCCCCCCCCCCCCCCCCCCCCCCCCCCCTCCCCTCTTCTCTCTCTGCTCCCTCTACTGACATTCGTTTGTCCCCCTTATATTATTTTTCCCCTTCCCCTCACTTCCTCTTGTATGTACTTTTGTATAACTCTGAGGGTCTCCTTCCATTTCCATGCATTTTCCCTTCTCTCTCCCTTTCCCTCCCACCTCTCATCCCTGTTTAATGTTAATCTTCTTCTCCTGCTCTTCGACCCTACTCTGTTCTTAGTTACTCTCCTTATATCAAAGAAGACATTTGGCATTTGTTTTTTAGGGATTGGCTAGCTTCACTTAGCATAATCTGCTCTAATGCCATCCATTTCCCTGTAAATTCTATGATTTTGTCATTTTTTAATGCAGAGTAATACTCCATTGTGTATAAATGCCACATTTTTTTTATCCATTCATCCATTGAAGGGCATCTAGGTTGGTTCCACAGTCTAGCTATTGTGAATTGTGCTGCTATGAACATCGATGTAGCAGTGTCCCTGTAGCATGCTCTTTTTAGGTCTTTAGGGAATAGACCGAGAAGGGGAATAGCTGGGTCAAATGGTGGCTCCATTCCCAGCTTTCCAAGAAATCTCCATACTGCTTTCCAAATTGGCTGCACCAATTTGCAGTCCCACCAGCAATGTACAAGTGTACCCTTTTCCCCACATCCTCGCCAGCACTTGTTGTTGTTTGACTTCATAATGGCTGCCAATCTAACTGGAGTGAGATGGTATCTTAGGGTGGTTTTGATTTGCATTTCTCTGACTGCTAGAGATGGTGAGCATTTTTTCATGTACTTGTTGATTGATTGTATGTCCTCCTCTGAGAAGTGTCTGTTCAGGTCCTTGGCCCATTTGTTGATTGGGTTGTTTGTTCTCTTATTGTCTAATTTTTTGAGTTCTTTGTATACTCTGGATATTAGGGCTCTATCTGAAGTGTGAGGAGTAAAGATTTGTTCCCAGGATGTAGGCTCTCTATTTACCTCTCTTATTGTATCTTTTGCTGAGAAAAAACTTTTTAGTTTGAGTAAGTCCCATTTGTTGATTCTAGTTATTAACTTTTGTGCTATGGGTGTCCTATTGAGGAATTTGGAGCCCGACCCCACAGTATGTAGATCGTAGCCAACTTTTTCTTCTATCAGAAGGCGTGTCTCTGATTTGATATCAAGCTCCTTGATCCATTTTGAATTAACTTTTGTGCATGGCGAGAGAAAGGGATTCAGACATGATTCTATACCTAGCAGACCCAAAAGGGTCTACAAAGAAACTATTAGAGCTAATAAATGAATTCAGCAAAGTGGCAGGATATAAAATCAACATGCATAAATCAAAGGCATTCCTGTATATCAGCGACAAATCCTCTGAAATGGAAATGAGGACAACCACTCCATTCACAATATCTTCAAAAAAAATAAAATACTTGGGAATCAACCTAACAAAAGAGGTGAAAGACTTATACAATGAAAACTACAGAACCCTAAAGAGAGAAATAGAAGAAGATCTTAGAAGATGGAAAAATATACCCTGTTCATGGATAGGCAGAACTAACATCATCAAAATGGCGATATTACCAAAAGTTCTCTATAGGTTTAATGCAATGCCAATCAAAATCCCAACGGCATTTCTTGTAGAAATAGAGAAAGCAATCATGAAATTCATATGGAAAAACAAAAGACCCAGAATAGCAAAAACAATGCTAAGCAGGAAGGGTGAATCAGGCGGTATAGCGATACCAGACTTCAAACTATACTACAGAGCAATAGTAACAAAAACAGCATGGTACTGGTACCAAAACAGGCGGGTGGACCAATGGTACAGAATAGAGGACACAGAAACCAATCCACAAAACTACAACTACCTTATATTTGATAAAGGGGCTAAAAGCATGCAATGGAGGAAGGATAGCATCTTCAACAAATGGTGCTGGGAAAACTGGAAATCCATAGTAGGGTCTTTTAAAGAGCAAAGCTTTAAATTTTGATGAATTTCTATTAGTTGATTTTTTTTTCCTTTTTGAGTTTGTACTTTATGGTAAGATATATTTTAGAAATCTTTGACAAACCCAAATTTACTAAGAATTTTTCCTAAGTTTTCTTGTAAAGTTTTATACATTTAGATCTTAAACTTTTCATAAAAAGAAACATAAGATATCTTGCAAGTTAACTTTTGTATATGGTATAAGCCCAGAGTCAAGGTTAAATTTATTCATAATGTTATTCAACTGTTTCAGCACCATTTGTTATTTTCCTCGAGTTGATTTTGCACTTCATATAAAAATCAATTAACAATTTACATGTGAATTTATTTGTTTAAATTATTTCAGCTTTTTTTTTTTGAAAAGAACATAAAACTTTATTAAGAACATCTTATACTGTAATCAGATACAGCCAAAGAAAAGGGGTAAACAAACGGGGAGAGTTCATCTTCCCATGTGCTACTGCCATCTCAGAACAGACTCATGTGGATGGCTGGAATTATAGTTGGCAACAAATGCTCTGTATAAATAAACTCATCAAGTAACACAATGTTCCCTTTCTATACAGAGAAGAACTGGGTTTACACTTTAAAAAGCTTTGATATAGTGCAACAGCTATGAAACAAGACTACATCTTTAGGAGCTATTTCTTAATAGAATACAAAGCAGTTTAGTAACTTTATGTTATTTCATATTATGTAAATTTTTAGAATGGAAAATTCAGAAAGGACCTTCTATCTTTCCCTAAAATAAGTTAATTTGTACTTTTGAGGGTTTTTTTTTTTTTCTTTCTCTCTAAAGAGTTCTCAGAGGGGTTGGGGATGTGGCTCAAGCGGTAGCGCGCTCGCCTGGCATGCGTGCGGCCCGGGTTCGATCCTCAGCACCACATACAAACAAAGATGTTGTGTCCGCTGAAAACTAAAAAATAAATATTAAAAATAATTCTCTCTCCCTCTCTGTCTGTCTCTCACTCTCTCTTTAAAAAAAATATTTAAAAAAAAAAAAGAGTTCTCAGAACCAGTTCAGTAACTATACTGCAAAAGATGAGTTGCTCATCTACAGTGAAAACTTTCAACCTAAGTTTGTTCTTTTAATTTTGCAAATCAAGATGACTGGGTCACCCCAGCTTTTGCTGATTCTGAAGGATTTCTTATAGAAAAACCCTGATTCGGAGTGCATGTGAAAGAGGTACCAAAAAAGTTGCATTTGGAATGGTTTTCCTTAAGGGAGGGTGGCTGTTGAGCACAACTGACTTTCTCAGACTCCAGGTTCTCCCCTATGGACTTTTACTTACTGTGATGGAAGGAGCAGAGGGAGTGCCAGGGAATCTGTTCAGACTGCCACTCCAGCAACTCTCTGCACTGTTTGTGGAGAAAAGAGTGATGGTATCCATTCAAACCACAGTACCCCTACTGCAAGTATGGTGACATGCTTTTCTCTTGAGGGGCCAGGCCAAACTGCACTCAGATGCATGATTTGCCTCAGGTACACAGTGAAGAAAATGCTCATGATTTACAATTTGGTATTACAGTATCCCACCTAACCCCATTTCTTGAAAAAATTTAGCCTTCTTTTTAGGAAGGAAGACTATTCACTGCTAAGGCTTACCATGTTAACTATCATAAGGCGGAAAACATGACTAAAGCAGACTATTGTATGTGTTCAGTTAGTGGACTAACCAACAACTAACTGAGGTTTGTGGAGGACTGGTCAAGGGGTGGGATTCAGGTTCTTGAGTACTATCACTTATCACAAATCTCATCAAGCTCTTTAAAAAAATAATGCATTTTTATCATAAATATTTAGAGCAGATACTGGCATCAAAATCAGTATCTAAGTTAGAAGTCTGTCTTAAATGGTGAAAATATTCCAACAAACTTCTAAAAGATTTCAAATCTTTCCAGGAGTACACAGTTTATAAATTAGTTTTAAATGGAAAAAATATATATTCTGAATGGATAAATCACCACTTTAGCAGATCATAAATAAGGTCAAGATATTGAAAATAAGTTAACATACAAGTTCTTGCTTTCACATTAATAACAACAAAAAATCTAAATTACTTGGTATACTTTCACAGCAGGTATAACCAGGTTTTGTAATTGTACATTTGTTACCTCTCCCCCTTTGCTCTTTTCTTCTATTTCCTATACCTAGGGACAGAGGTACACAGCACAGGCAGATACCCCAATGTGCAGTTCTGGCTGCCGCACACCATTTCCTTGCTTAGAGTGATGTTATTACAAATGCTGGTCAGGATCTATGATTAGTAATTTATTAACCATATTACAAGTTAAGTACATTCATGGTTAAGTGGATTAGGTTCCCAGGTGAGCTTTCAATAGTAATGTGCATAGGGAACCTAACTACTACTGTTTCTGTGAGAAAATGTGTCCTAACTACCAAAGTTGTCTAAAACACTTTGGAATGTAAGACACTTATGGATGGGACTATTTTATATGCATCTGCTTTAGAAATAGGTCAAATTGTAAAAATCACTCTTTCCAGAACTACAGTCTATCAAAACTAAATTTTGCCTTCTCTTTCACATGTGAACTAATTTTAACTATAATCTCTAATACTGAGAAACAAAGTGAAGCCATTTAGAATAGTGAGACATAATTGGCTTGTGGGATTTAAAAGATGTTTTATTGACTATCTACTTTGAATTTGCCTACAATGAGAAATGTCTAATGTAAAGCAATGGATGAGAAAAATGTTTATACTAAGTTGAGAGATGGGGAGGGGGGAGGGTGGAGGATGGGAAAGGCAGCGGAGCACAACAGACACTAGTATGGCAATTTGTAAATCAATGGATGTGTAACCGATGTGATTCTGCAAGCTGTGTATGGGGTGAAGGTGGGAGTTCATAACCCACTTGAATCAAAGTGTGGAATATGATATGTCAAGAAATTTGTAATGTTTTGAACAACGAACAATAAAAAATTTAAAAAAAAAAAA
>NW_026693268.1:0-7684 GCF_021218885.2 Marmota monax
TTAATTTTTTATTGTGGTTGTTCAAACATTACAAATTTCTTGACATATCATATTCCACACTTTGATTCAGTGGGTTATGAACTCCCACCTTCACCCCATACACAGATTGCAGATTCACATCAGTTACACATCCATTGATTTACAAATTGCCATACTAGTGTCTGTTGTGCTCCGCTGCCTTTCCCATCCTCCACCCTCCCCCCTCCCCACCTCTCCCCTCCCCTCCCCTCCTCTCTCTCTACCTCCTCCACTGTATAACCCTGAGGGTCTCCTTCCATTACCATGCAATTTCCCTTCTCTCTCCCTTTCCCTCCCACCTCTCATCCCTGTTAAATGTTAATCTTCTTCTCCTGCTCTTCGTCCCTACTCTGTTCTTAGTTACTCTCCTTATATCAAAGAAGACATTTGGCATTTGTTTTTTTAGGGATTGGCTAGCTTCACTTAGCATAATCTGCTCTAATGCCATCCATTTCCCTGTAAATTCTATGATTTTGTCATTTTTTAATGCAGAGTAATACTCCATTGTGTATAAATGCCACATTTTTTTTTATCCATTCATCTATTGAAGGGCATCTAGGTTGGTTCCACAGTCTTGCTATTGTGAGCTGTGCTGCTATGAACATCGATGTAGCAGTGTCCCTGTAGCATGCTCTTTTTAGGTCTTTAGGGAATAGACCAAGAAGGGGAATAGCTGGGTCAAATGGTGGCTCCATTCCCATCTTTCCAAGAAATCTCCATACTGCTTTCCAAATTGGCTGCACCAATCTGCAGTCCCACCAGCAATGTACAAGTGTACCCTTTTCCCCACATCCTCGCCAGCACTTGTTGTTGTTTGACTTCATAATGGCTGCCAATCTTACTGGAGTGAGATGGTATCTTAGGGTGGTTTTGATTTGCATTTCTCTGACAGCTAGAGATGTTGAGCATTTTTTCATGTACTTGTTGATTGACTGTATTTCCTCCTCTGAGAAGTGTCTGTTCAGGTCCTTGGCCCATTTGTTGATTGGGTTGTTTGTTCTCTTATTGTCTAATTTTTTGAGTTCTTTGTATACTCTGGATATTAGGGCTCTATCTGAAGTGTGAGGAGTAAAGATTTGTTCCCAGGATGTAGGCTCCCTATTTACCTCTCTTATTGTTTCTTTTGCTGAGAAAAAACTTTTAGTTTGAGTAAGTCCCATTTGTTGATTCTAGTTATTAACTTTTGTGCTATGGGTGTCCTATTGAGGAATTTGGAGCCCGACCCCACCGACTGTAGATCGTAGCCAACTTTTTCTTCTATCAGACGGCGCGTCTCTGATTTGATATCAAGCTCCTTGATCCATTTTGAATTCACTTTTGTGCATGGCGAGAGAAAGGGATTCAGTTTCATTTTGTTGCATATGGATTTCCAGTTTTCCCAGCACCATTTGTTGAAGATGCTATCCTTCCTCCATTGCATGCTTTTAGCCCCTTTATCAAATATAAGATAGTTGTAGTTTTGTGGATTGGTTTCTGTGTCCTCTATTCTGTACCATTGGTCCACACGCCTGTTTTGGTACCAGTACCATGCTGTTTTTGTTACTATTGCTCTGTAGTATAGTTTGAAGTCTGGTATCGCTATACCGCCTGATTCACACTTCTTGCTTAGCATTGTTTTTGCTATTCTGGGTCTTTTATTTTTCCATATGAATTTCATGATTGCTTTCTCTATTTCTACAAGAAATGCCATTGGGATTTTGATTGGCATTGCATTAAACCTATAGAGAACTTTTGGTAATATCGCCATTTTGATGATGTTAGTTCTGCCTATCCATGAACAGGGTATATTTTTCCATCTTCTAAGATCTTCTTCTATTTCTCTCTTTAGGGTTCTGTAGTTTTCATTGTATAAGTCTTTCACCTCTTTTGTTAGGTTGATTCCCAAGTATTTTATTTTTTTTGAAGATATTTTGAATGGAGTGGTTGTCCTCCTTTCCATTTCAGAGGATTTGTCGCTGATATACAGGAATGCCTTTGATTTATGCGTGTTGATTTTAAATCCTGCCACTTTGCTGAATTCATTTATTAGCTCTAATAGTTTCTTTGTAGAGCCTTTTGGGTCTGCTAGGTATAGAATCATATCATCTGCAAATAGTGATAATTTAAGTTCTTCTTTTCCTATTTGATGCCTTTAATTTCTTTCGTCTGTCTAATTGCTCTGGCCAGTGTTTCGAGAACTATGTTGAAGAGAAGTGGAGAGAGAGGGCATCCCTGTCTTGTTCCAGACTTTAGAGGGAATGCCTTCAGTTTTTCTCCATTCAGAATGATGCTAGCCTGAGGCTTAGCATAGATTGCTTTTACAATATTGAGGTATGTTCCTGTTATCCCTAGTTTTTCTAGAGTTTTGAACATAAAGGCATGCTGTACTTTGTCGAATGCTTTTTCCGCATCTATTGAGATGATCATATGGTTCTTATTTTTAAGTCTATTGATGTGGTGAATAACATTTATTGATTTCCGTATATTGAACCAGCCTTGCATCCCAGGGATGAATCCTACTTGATCATGGTGTACAATTTTTTTGATATGATTTTGTATCCGATTCGCCAGAATTTTATTGAGGATTTTTGCATCTAGGTTCATTAGAGATATTGGTCTGTAGTTTTCTTTCTTTGAAGTGTCTTTGTCTGGTTTAGGTATCAGGGTGATGTTGGCCTCATAGAATGAATTTGGAAGTTCTCCCTCCTTTTCTATTTCCTGAAGTAGCTTGAAAAGTATTGGTATTAGTTCTTCTTTAAAGGTTTTGTAAAATTCTGCTGTATACCCATCCGGACCTGGGCTTTTCTTAGTTGGTAGTCTTTTGATGGTTTCTTCTATTTCCTCAATTGATATTGGTCTGTTTAGGTTTTCTATATCCTCCTGACTCAATCTGGGCAGATCATATGACTTAAGAAATTTATCTATGCCTTCACTATCTTCTAATTTATTGGAGTATAAGGATTCAAAATAGTTTTTGATTATCTTCTGTATTTCTGAAGTGTCTGTTGTGATATTGCCTTTTTCATCCCGTATGCTAGTAATTTGAGTTCTCTCTCTTCTTCTCTTCGCTAGCATGGCTAAGGGTCTGTCGATTTTGTTTATTTTTTCAAAGAACCAACTTTTAGTTTTGTCAATTTTTTCAATTGTTTCTTTTGTTTCGATTTCATTAATTTCAGCTCTGATTTTAATTATTTCTTGCCTTCTACTTCTTTTGCTGTTGTTTTGCTCTTCTTTTTCAAGGATTTTGAGATGAAGTATGAGATCATTTATTTGTTGGTTTTTTCTTTTTTTAAGGAATGAACTCCAAGCAATGAATTTTCCTCTTAGAACTGCTTTCAATGTGTCCCATAGATTCCGATATGTTGTGTCTGTGTTTTCATTTATCTCTAAGAATTTTTTAATTTCCTCCTTGATGTCTTCTATAACCATTGATCATTCAGTAACCTATTGTTCATTCTCCAAGTGATGTATGCTTTTTCCTTCCTTCTTTTATCGTTGATTTTCAGTTTCATTCCATTATGATCAGATAAGATGCATGGTATTATCTCTACTCCTTTATATTGTCTAAGAGTTGCCCTGTGACATAATATATGATCTATTTTTGAGAAGGATCCATGTGCTGCTGAGAAAAAAGTGTAACTGCTTGATGTTGGGTGGTATACTCTATATATGTCAATTAGGTCTAGGTTATTAATAGTGTTATTGAGTTCTATAGTTTCCTTATTCAACTTTTGTTTGGAAGATCTGTCCAGTGGCGAGAGAGGTGTGTTGAAGTCTCCCATGATTATGGTGTGGTGGTCTATTAGACTCTTGAACTTGAGAAGAGTTTGTTTGACGAACATAGCTGCACCATTGTTTGGGGCATAAATATTTATGATTGTTATGTCTTGTTGGTGTATGGTTCCCTTAAGCAGTATGTAGTGTCCCTCTTTATCTCTTTTGATTAACTTTGGCTTGAAATCTATTTTATTTGATATGAGTATGGACACGCCTGCTTGTTTCCGAAGTCCATATGAGTGATATGATTTTTCCCAACCTTTCACCTTCAGCCTGTGTATGTCTTTTCCTATCAAATGCGTCTCCTGTAGGCAGCATATTGTTGGGTCTTGTTTTGTGATCCATTCTACTAGCCTGTGTCTCTTAATTGGTGAGTTTAAGCCATTAACATTTAGGGTTATTATTGAGATATGGGTTGTTCTTCCAGCCATATTTGTTTATTTCTGTTACTAAACATGGTTTGTTTTCCTCTTTGATTATTCCCCCCCCCCTTTACTGTCCTACCTCCCACTGTTGGTTTTCATTGTTATTTTCCATTTCCTCTTCCTGTAATGCTTTGGCTGAGGATGTTTTGAAGAGATGGTTTTCTAGCTGCGAATTCTTTAAACTTTTGTTTATCGTGGAAGGTTTTAATTTCATCCTCCATCCTGAAGCTTAATTTCGCTGGATACACAATTCTTGGTTGGAACCCATTTTCTTTCAGTGTTTGAAATATGTTATTCCAGGATCTTCTAGCTTTCAGAGTCTGTGTTGAAAGATCAGCTGTTATCCTGATTGGCTTACCCCTAAATGTAATCTGCTTCCTTTCTCTTGTAGCTTTTAAAATTCTCTCCTTATTCTGTATGTTGGGCATCTTCATTATAATGTGTCTAGGTGTGGATCTCTTATGATTTTGCACATTCGGCGTCCTGTAGGCTTCTAGGATTTGGGATTCTGTCTCATTCTTCAAGTCTGGGAAGTTTTCTCGTATTATTTCATTGAATAGACTGCTCATTCCTTTGGTTTGGAGCTCTGTACCTTCCTGTATCCCAATGACTCTTAAGTTTGGTCTCTTAATGTTATCCCATATTTCTTGGATGTTCTGCTCATGGTTTCTTAACAGTCTTGCTGAGCTGTCTATGTTCTTTTCCAGTTGAAATACTTTGTCTTCATTGTCTGATGTTCTATCTTCTAAGTGTTCTACTCTGCTGGTAGTATTCTCCATTGAGTTTTTAAGTTGGTTTATTGCTTCCTGCATTTCTAGGATTTCTGATTGCTTGCTTTTTATAACCTCTATCTCCCTGTATAGTTGATCCTTTGCTTCCTGGATTTGTTTGCGTAATTCGTTGTCGAAGTGATCTTTCATTGTCTGATTTTGCTGTTTAATGTCTTCCTTGATACTCCAGATCATCTGAAGCATGTATATCCTGAATTCTTTATCTGACATTCCATCTGCTGCAGCTGTTACCTCTTCTAAAGTTGCGTTGACCTGCATTGCTTGTGGTCCTTTCTTTCCTTGTCTTTTCATACTGCTTGCGTATCTTTCCTGCAGGTGCGGGCGGCGGCTCTGCTCTCTCCTTATTCCAATTGGGGTGTCGTGGCTACCACGCCGGCAGGTCACTGGGCCTGTTCTGGGAGCTGGCGGCGGCTCTGTTCTGCCCCTACTCCAATTGGGGTGACGAGTGTACCACGCCGGCAGGCCACTGGGCCTGATCCGCCGGTCGGTTGCAGGTTTGCCTACCCTGCAGGCGCGGGCGGCGGCTCTACTCTACCCCTACTCCAAATGGGGTGACATGTCTGTCGTACCGGCAGGCCACTGGGCCTGTCCCGCTGGTCGGTCGCACATCTGCCCACCTTTCGGGCACAGGTGGAGGCTCTGCTCTGCCCCTACTCCAATTGGGGTTTCGTGACTACCCCGCCTGCAGGACGCTGGGCCTGTTCCTGGCACGGGCGGCGACTCTGCTCTGTCACTACTCCAATTAGGGTGGTGTTTGTACCACGCCGGCAGGCTCCTGGGCCTGATCCGCCGGTCTGTTGTAGGTCTGCCTACCTTGGAGGCGCGGGCGGCGGATCTGCCCTGCCCCTCCTACCACGCCTGTGGACCCCTGGGCCTGATCTGCAGGTTGATCACTGGTCTGCTCACCCTGCGGGCACGGGTGGCGGTTCCGCTCCGCCCCCACTCCAATTGGGGTCACGTGACCACCACACCGGCAGGGCCTGATCCGGGCATGGGAGAAGGATCTGCTCTGCCCCTACTCCAGTTGGGGTGACGTGTGTACCACACTGGCAGGCCACTGGGCCTGACCCGCCAGGCTGTCACAGGTCTGTTTACCTTGCAAGCGCGAAGGGCGGCTCTGCCCTGCCCCTCCTACCACGCCCATGTACCACTGGGTCGCGGGTCTGCCCACCTTGCGGGTGCGGGTGGTGGCTCCGCTCCGCCCCCTCTCCAATTGGGGTCACGCGGTCACCACGCTGGCGAGCCGCTGGGCCTGCTCCGGGTGCTGGCTGCGGCCCGGCTCCTCCCCTCTGGCTCGAGGACAAATTGAGGAGACTCGGGTGACTGTGCCTCACCCCCCCTACCAGGAGACCAACTGCTTATGTCACCGCTGGTATTGATGAAGTTCTCTCCTCCGCTGCTTTCTGCTGACATCAGATCTCTGCCATGTTGGTATCCTATGCGAATGGCAGCATTTCGTTCCCCTTGCCGGGCAACCAAAGCAATGGGTGAGTCCTGACCGGCCCTCAGCAGGACCCGGACCGAGACGCAGTTTCCGCGGGCTCCTAGCCCCGGTCCAGGGAAGTTCCGGGAGCCGGAACTCGGCTGCTCCGTGCTCGGTGTAAGCTCCTATAAGTGTAAGCTCCAAGAAGCAGTCCCTGCGGGCTCAGTTCCGGGAGCCGGAATTCGGCTGCTTAGTGCTTGGTGTATGCTCTGATAGTAGCAGGGTCCAAGAAGCAGCCTCCGCAGGCTCCGCAGCCCTGGGCCAGGGAGGTTCCGGGACGGTTCCGGGAGCCGGAACTCGGCCGCCCCGTGCTCGGTGTTCGCTCCAATAAGATCAGATTCTAAGAAGCACCCAGGCGCTGAACCCTAGCAATCTGTCTGCAAGCCGCAGGCGAATTGCAGCCTGAAATTACCTGTTCTATGGCTGAATGAGCTGCAGTCAGTCGAAAACAGGGAAGGTGACGTCAGTTTACCAACATGGTGGCTGCTGGCCTCCTCTGTGGTCTGACCTGTGTGGAGAACTGAGATGGACCGCTTCCTTCCCCCGTCTCGAACCCAGAATTCAGCCCTGAGTACGGTGCTTGCGCGGCTGGCAGAAACTGCAGTGCTGTAACCCTGTGTCTCTATCCCAGCACGCGCTGCAGACTCTAGCCGCGGGGCGATTTGCTGAATAAGCAGTGTTACCCTCCGTGCGACAAACCTCTCGCGTTTGAGTCCCCGTAGCTGATCCTCGTGCGATGGAAATCCTTCCTCCAGGTTCCGGAGCACCCCACTATTGCTGGAAATTCCTAACAAGATATCCTTTAGCCGTTCTGACTTGTCATACTCCCACACAGTGAAGCAGCACACGGGGGCAATGCACTCCCCTCGCCGCCATCTTCAGCTTTTAAGATTCTATCCTTATTCCGTCTGCTAGGCATTTTCATTATAATGTGCCTTGATGTAGATCTGTTGTAATTTTGTACATTTGATGCCCTTTAAGCCTCTTGTATTTGATTTTTCAATTCATTCTTCATGCTTGGGAAATTTTCTGATATTATCTCATTGAAGAGATTGTGCATTTTTTGGTTTGAAACTCTGTGCCTTCCTCTATCCCAATAACTCTTAGATTTGGTCTTTTGATGCTGTCCCATAATTTTTGGATTTTCTGTTCATGGATTTTTACTATCTTCACTGTGTGGACAACTTTATTTTCCAGATTGTATACTTTGT
>NW_026693269.1:0-66435 GCF_021218885.2 Marmota monax
CTCTCTCTTTACTGTCATCACCTCATTTTAGAAGGTACCTCATTAAATTGCTCTTAGCCAATTCACTTTCTAAAAAGATCCCATTTCACATACAATAAAGAAATTTCTTTAGCTCTACTCTATTAACTTGTGCTTGATAGCATATGGGCATTCTTTAAGTTTCACTGTCAGCACAACAGCACAAATTTAACAGTTTTGTGATCCATTTTTTCTAAATAGCAGAAGAGAAAGTGTTATGTCAAAGGCAATGTGAGTTTAATTTTCTGTATCATTTAAAATTACTTGAGTGTATCCCCAAAGAAAACTAATATATTGATCAGATATAATTAGCTTCAATGTAAATAAAACCTTAGCATGAGTTGTTTGCATATACTAGCAAAAGAGATATAAGTGAAAAAATCTATGAAAGTTCATAATGCTTTTCTAGCACGCAAGAAATCTATGGGCTAATAATAACAAGAGACAAAATTTGATGTGTGGCAGAAGAAATATATTTTAGTGAAAAAAGTTTGAAATTTAATTGTGGCTTTAAAATACTCTTCTATATTAGATTATGTACATACACATATTTAATTTTATTGTAGATAGTAAAAGAGAAAATATTGCATCCTGTTCACTCTCCAGAACTCTGCCAATGTCACAGACAGGTGGATGGACAGCACTCTGACTAACCCTGTGCAGGCAAGCAAGGAGCTTCCTGTCCCAGCCACATCAGAGGAAGATACAAGACAAGCACCAGTTCACCTGCCATGGTATGAGGGAGGATCTAGGGACCAATGCTCAGAGACACATTCTTTTTAACAAATGCAACCCTCACTTCCTCAGCCACTGGAAGTGGAGCATGGGTCTACTGGGGGAGTGGCCAATCTGACCTATGGTCTCTCACCCACCTACCAGAACCACTCACCAGGGTTGCTAGAAGGTGCAGTCATTGGCCAACTGCACCAGGCATGCTGGGTTACAGTGACTACTGCATCCTGCTGTCAGCACTCAGGGACCCCTCAGTTCCACTGGACCTGGGAGGGACTGGAGGGGGATGGGAGGATGTGAGGATATACTTTAATATGTGTATATATAAGTATTTACTTATTGTATCTTTATGTGTGTGTATATATGTATATATTTTACATATTTATCTTATCTTTATATGTGTGTATATATTTTATGTGTGTATATACATACATGCTTATGAACTTTATACTTCCATGTGTATATTGATACTTAACTTGAGAGTAGAGCTTCTACTTATCATCTTTATTTTTTTGAATACTGTTTCTTCCATATTTATAACTCTGGTTTGGAAGCATAGAGGGAATAATTTAATTTTCCTGCCTCATAAATGCTCATTTCTTTTGTCTCATAATACATACCAGTCAAAGAATAAAATTGCAATACTTCCACAGTATGATTACTGGAAGCATTCTGGGGTTTTATTGTTTGTATTGTTATTTTTGGTTTTGGTTTTTAGCATATGCTCTCCAATTTCTTTCTTTCTTTTTTATTTTTTGCATTTTCTTTTTTTATTGCCAGTGTTTTTTAAAATTGATTTAAAAAATAAATGACAGCAGAATGCATTAAAATTCTTATGACACATATACAGCACATTTTTCATATCTCTGGTTGTATATAAAGTATGTTGACACCAATTCGTGTCTTCATACATGTACTTTGGATAATGATGTCTATCACATTCCAACATCCTTGCTAGTTCCCTCACCCTTCTTTTCCCTCCCACCCCTCTGCTCTATCTATATTTCATCTATTCCTCCCATGTTTCCCATCCCTACCCCTCTATCAGTTAGCCTCCTTATATCAGAGAAAATATTCAGCATTTGTTGTTTGGGGATTTGCTAACTTCACTTATCATTATGTTCTCCAACGCCATCCATTTACCTGCAAATGACATGATTTTATTCTCTTTTATTGCTGAGTAAAATTCCATTGTGTATACATGACACATTTCTTTTATCCATTCATCCACTGAAGAACATCTAGATTGGCTCCATAGTTCAGCTATTGTGAATTGTGCTGCTATAAACATTGTTGTGGCTGTGTCTCTATTATATGTTGTTTTTAAGTTCTTTGAGTATAGACCGAGAAGAGGGATAGCTGGGTCAAATGGTGGTTCCATTCCCAGATTTCTAAGGAATATCCATACTGCTTTCCATATTGGCTGCACGAATTTGCAGTCCCACCAGAAATATATGAATGTACCTTTTTCCCCACAGCCTCACCAACACTGTTGTTGTTTGTCTTCTAATAGCTACCATTCGGACTGGAGTGAGATGATATCTTAGAGTAGATTTGATTTGCATTTCTCTAATTGCTAAAGATGATGAGAATTTTTCAAATATTTGTTGATTGATTCTATATCCACTTCTAGAAGTCTTTTCAGGTCTTTGGCCCATTTGTTGATTGGGTTCTTTATTTTTTGATGCTTTTTGAGTTCTTTATATACCCCCGACATTAGTGCTCTATCTGATGTGTGAGGGGGTAAAAATTTGGTCTCAGTATGTAGGTTCTCTGTTCACCTAACAGATTGTTTCTTTTGCTGAGAAGAAAATTTGTAGTTTGATTTCATCCAATTTATTGATTCCTGGTTTTAATTTTTATGCTATAGGAATCTTATTAAGGAAGTTGGGGCCTCATACCACCTGATGAAGGTTAGGGCCTTCTTTTTCTTCTATTAGACACAGAGTCTCTGGTTTAATTTCTAGGTTCTTCATCCACTTTGAGTTGACTTTTGTGCAAGGTGATAGATAGGGATTTAATTTCATTTTGTTGCATATGGATTTCCAGTTTTTCTAGCACCATTTGTTGCTGTCTTTTCTCCACTTCATGTTTTTGGCACCCTTGTAATATAAAATAATTATAATTTGGGGGGTTAGTCTCTATGTCCTCTATTCTGTATCATTGGTCTACCAGTCTGTTTTGGTGCTGATACCATGATGTTTTTGTTACTATTGCTCTGTAGTATAGTTTAATATCTGGTATAGTGATGTTTCACTTTTCTTGCTAAGGATTTCTTTAGCTATTTTGGGTCTCTTATTTTTCCAGATTAATTTCATGATTGCTTTTTCTGTTTCTATGAGGAATGCCATTGGGATTTTTATTGGAACTGCATTGAATCTGTATAGTGCTTTTGGTAGTATAGTCATTTTGATAATATTAATTCTGCCTATCCAAGAGCAAGGTAGGGCTTTCCATTTTCTAAGGTCTTCTTTTATTTCTTTCTTTAGGGGTCTGTAGTTTTCATTGTATAGATCTTTCACCTCTTTTGTTGTTTAGTTGATTCCCAAGTATCTTATTTTTTTGAAGTTATTGTAAATTGGGTAGTTTCCTCATTTCTTTCTCAGAGGATTTTTCACTGTTATACAGAAATGCCTTTGATTTATGAGTGTTGGTTTTATATCCTGCTACTTAGCTGAATTCATTTAGTATTTCTAGAAGTTTTCTGGTGTATTTTTTTGGGTCTTCTATGTATAGAATTATATCATGAACAAATAGTGCCAGTTTGAGTTGTTCTTTTCCTGTGTGTATCCTTTTAATTCTTTCATCTGTGTAATTACTCTGGCCAGTGTTCCAAGAACTATGTTGAACAGAAGTAATGAAAGACGGTATACATGTCTTGTTCCAGTTTTTAGAGAGAATGCTTTTAATTTTTCTGTATTTAAAATGATGTTGGCCTGAGGCTTAGCATAGATAGCTTTTACGATGTCGAGATATGTTCCTGTTATTCCTAGTTTGCCTAGTGTTTTGAACATGTAAAGGTGCTGTATTTTGTCAGATGCTTTTTCTGCATCTATTGAGGTGATCATATGATTCTTAGCTTTGAGTCTATTGATGTGATGAATTACATTTATTGATTTGTGTATGTTGAATCAGCCTTTCTTCCATGGGCTGCATCCCATTTGATCATGGTGCACAAACTTTTCGATATGTTTTTGTTTTCAATTTGCCAGAATTTTATTTAAAATTTTTGCATCTATGTTCATTAGAGATATTGGTCTGAAGTTTTCTTTCTTTAATGTGTCTTTGCCTGGTTTTGGGATCAGGGTGATATTGGCTTCATAGAATGAGTTTGGAAGTTGCTGCCTCTTTTTCTATTTCCTCAAATAAATTGAGTATTGATGAATTCTTCTTTAAAGGTCTTTTAGAAATTGGCTGAGTATATATCTGATCCTAGGCTTTTCTTGACTGGTAAGCTTCTGATAGTGTGTTCTATTTCATCACTTGATATTGGTCTGTTTAAGTTTTGTGTGTCTTCCTGATTCAATCTGGGCAAATTGTATGACTGAAGAAATTTTTCCAAGCCTTCAATGTCTTCTATTTTATTGGAGTATAAGTTTTCAAAATAATTTCTAATTATCCTCAGTATTTCTGTAGTGTCTGTTGTGATATTACCTTTTTCATCATGTGTGCTAGTAATTTGACTTTTCTCTCTTCTTCTCTTTATTAGCATAGCTAAGGGACTTTCAATTTTATTTATTTTTTTAAAAAAACTAACTTTCTGTCAATTTTTCAATTGCTTCTTTTGTTTTGATTTCATTGATTTCAGCTCTAATTTTAATTATTTCTTGCCTTCTATTGCTTTTGCTGCTGATTTTTTCTTCTTTTTCTAAGGCTTTAGATGTAGTGTCAGGTAATTTATTTGTTGACTTTTTTTAAGGAATTAAGTTCATGCAATTAATTTTCCTCTTAGTATTGCTTTCATAGTGTCCAAAAGATTTTGATACGTTTTGTCTTTGTTCTCATTTACCCCTAAGAATTTTGTAATCTCTTTCTTGATGTGTTCTGTAACCCATTGTTCTTTAAGTAGCATATTGTTTAGTCTCCAAGTGATAATGAAAATTTTATTTTTTATTTTGTAATTTATTTCCAATTTCACTCTATTATGATCTGATAAAATGCATGGTAGTATCTCTACTATTTGTATTTGCTAAGAGTTGGTTTGTGGCATATTATATGATCTATTTTAGAGAAGGATCTATGTGCTGCTGAGAAAAAAGTGTATCCCCTTGATGCAGGTTGAAATATTCTATATATGTCAGTTAAGTCTAAGTTATTGATTTTATTATTGAGTTCTATAGTTTTTATTCAACTTTTGTTTTGAAGATCTGTCTAGTGGTGAGAGAGGTCTTTTAAAATCACCCAAGATTATTGTGCTGTGGTCAAGTTGACTCTTGAACTTGAGAATAATTTGTTTGATAAGCATAGCTGCACCATTGTTTGGGGCATATAATATACATTTATGATTGTTATGTCTTATTAGTGTATGGTTCCCTTGAGCAGTATGTAATGTCCACCTTTATCCCTTTTGATTAACTTTCAGTTGAAGTCTACTTTATTTGATATGAGGATGGAAACCCCTGCTTGCTTCGGCAGTCGATGTGCATATTATGATTTTCCCTATCCTTTCACCTTCAGTCTGTGTATGTCTTTTCTTATCAGATGAGTCTTCTGTAGGGAGAATATTGTTGGATCTTTTTTTTTTTTAATCCAGTCTTCTAGCCTAAGTCTTTTAATTGGTGAGTTTAAGCCGTTAACATTTAGGATCATTATTGAGACATGGTTTGTATTGCCAGCTATATTTGTTTATTTTTATTTAACACATTTGTAGTTTCAGGTAAACAGAAATTCAAACTTGATTTGCCTTAATTCAATAGATCGTGATTAGCTTATAATTCACTACCAGAGGCATTTTGGGATCTTAGGAATGTCGAATAAGCTGTGAAAGCACAGTTTCCCAAATTTGCCTTCCTTGTTTCCTTACTACCATACAGTAGGTATGGAGTGTGCTCCCAATGTTGATACGTGGGTTTCTGTATGGAATCAGGCAGCAATTCGATAACATCAGTGATTCAGATTTTTTAAATGCCTTAAATCCTGCAGTTGTTTTGTCCTCAATTTTATGTGTGTAACAGATTGACTTCCCTTATAGAAAAAATTACATACATATTTAAGAGTATTTATTGGTTCAGTAAAATAGAATATCCAGTGATAGGCAAAGTCTATAAAAGTTTGGTAGATTCAGTTGCTTAATGAGGTCACTAGTGACACAGTTTCTCTATACACTGTCATGAAGGGAGCCAGCTTTACACTAAAATGAGCTTTCTGGATAGAATTGGATGGCTTCCAGCACAATGAGCACCAATGGCTGCCTCATTTACATTCAGCTCAAGAGAGAGTGCTGGAACAACATGGACAAGTTGTCATGAGCTTCATTCTTAGAGAACTAGCTGAACTAAATGTTTCACAAATGCACAGAAAAAAATCTATGAACTCTCTGCTTTCCTTCTTTTACAACTGGGTTTCAATAGTCTATTTCTTTCAATACTTTACCTTCATTGCAAATTTCCAGTACAATGATTTCAGTTTTCGCTAACAGTGAAAAAACATTCCATTTCTCATTTGACAGATGGAATTTGTGTTACGTTTCCTTAAGTCATAAAGAAAAAGAGGTGAATGACAACTCTCTCCTAACAATAAGTGTCCACCAATGCTGCATTAATTTAGTGTGCATGATAATGCCAGAGGTAATTTATTATATCTGAAAATTCATAGTAGGCATCATTACCACTCTACTAAAATTTGCTTAAAATTTGTGAAAGATGATTGATAAAGCTAACATTATTTTAACCACTTGTGGAGAAAAATATTTTTAAAGGAGAACATTATTGAGAACTGAGATAACCATATTTTATGACTGACAGTACTTGTTTGATCCCACTAGTTATAGCACAAATGCATGCTTTAAACTTATATTTTAATATTTTTAGTTATTTATACTGAACATTGTCATCTAAGGGCAAAGCTCTTGTAATATGTGGAATTAAATTTGCTATGTTAATAGGGCATCAGTTTCTATTCTAGAAGGTATTGAAATTCAAGAAAAACTGTGTCAATGTATTGAAAGGAAATAAGCTGAAGGAATTTTTCCTCAATCTTAAAATTCATATTTCTTTTGATAAATGTAAATCCACATATATTACCACAGCCTTCCCCAAAACTATTTCACTGCAAATATTTATGTAGTGTTTTTTTTGTTGTTGTTTTTTTGGCTAATGATGAACATTTTGAAATCTACATTAAATAGTTTGTAGGGTTAAATGAAATAAAAAGTTTGGTTCTGATTAGTGTAAATAAATAATTATGAATTAGATTTGAAACAATTGAAAATAATCACATATAACTTCTAAAAACAGAGGAAAGATTATTTTACAGATGCTTTGACTCAGAAGAACTTTCTTTTGAATAGTTTTCTATTTAATGCCACTGAGATGTATCTCCTCATGTAAGTCACTAATCTTTCCTAAACTTAAAATAAATTCAATAACATCATTTTGAAAGTTTAACTATGTGTTTGGAGACTTACATACAATTTGTTGCAGAATAACCAAGTATTAGTTACTTCTTCAAGCTAAAAATTTACTTTGGCAATACTTACTTATCACAACCATAAAATGTAGTGATTCATATATAACTACATTTACTACTTGATAGGTAACTATTGCTTGAATTATTTTGTGAAGCTCTTTGATTAAATGAGGTAAGAGCAATTTCTTTTTTCCAATAAATTTATCTCTTATTTTATAGTTTGACTAATACTTAGTATTATATTAAATCTAAAGCAAAACAAAACTAGTTATTATTGTTAAATAAATAACATCAATGGTTTTAGAATCACACATAGTGGTCCAGATACCAGGGAAAATTAGTCAAGGTAGGTTCATAATTACAGGAAGAAACTCAAACCAGACCTGGGGAAGGAAAAAAAAAACTGTTTTGATACCTTTTAAGAGAAAACAACTTTTCTAACATATGGCAAAATAGGACTGATGGAGAGAGATCATGTTCAAGGATGAAGTGTTTTGGGTAAAATTAACTTTTGTTTACTCCAGTGTATTGGAAGAAGAGAAAGGAGGTCTAAAACCTCCAAGTCCCAAGTGTTCAGTTTGCCTTGTATCATGTATGAGACAAGAAATGAACAAGTCTTGCAAAAGGCTAGGTAAAACATTTACCTTGGATAGTAAAAGAAATTTTACTAAAATTAATATTAGCAGGTCTATTATTGAAGTCCAGAATCTTCTGCTATGTCATCTTAAGTCTTCTCATTCTGATTTATTTTCTTAGCAATGAATGAGGAATAATATACTTTTCTGAGGATTAATGGAATGATCATTCTAAACATTTGATATGTTTGGTAAACTATGAAGCCTCACTCAAATTTCAGATATGACAATTTTAATTGATAGTAATGCAATATTGAAATGTGGTAGAGACATAAAACAAGACCCCCTAAAATGTATGGGGAAATTTACAGAGGTGCTGAGGCATACAGACAATTTTGAGTTATTAGACTTAGAAAGAGTCAAAACTATTACTTTTGAAACAATATTAACAAATGTATTAATAACGGCTAGGACTGTAGTTCTTTTGTAGAGTATCTTGCACATGTGATGTACTGGGTTTAATACTCATCACCACATAAAATAAATAAACTATGATTGTGTCCATCTACAATTAAAAATATTTTTAAAAGATATGTTAACAACAACAGCAACTTCACAGGTGGAGACTTTTGTAAGTATATATTATATTATTTCTTCTGAAAGCCCCAACAGAGGCAAAGTAATTAATTTTTTATAAGTTTTTAATCTCAAATGCGTTTTATTATATATACCTTTGAGAGAAATACTTGAAATGAATGGAATTAACCCAACATATCTCTTCTCATGTCTTATTTGATTTTACCAGGTTGAGTATTCCAAATATTTACTTGCCAAAGCATTTTGAACATTATTATTTCCAGGAATGATAATAATAAATAACTTGAGTATAGCAGGATAAATCATTATTGTTATAGAATTAATTCAGATAAAATCACATATATTTAGAACTGCATGCATTTTTACAACTAGGAGTTAATTATAATTTCAAACACAATGTCTATTTTGTGATATATGAATAATGACATAGTTGTGTCATATTAAACTAAATTAGTAATTTCTTACTTTTTTAGTAATTCATGTAATTTCTCTGTAATTTTGAAAATGTTTGTAATAAGTATATACAAATGAGTTAAAGCTCATTTGTTTTTATGTAAACAGAGTAATTATAATCTCAAAGTTACTTAACTGTCAAAATGAATATGCTTATGGAAAAATCCAGGCTTAATGCATTGAACAACTTAGAAAATATTAGGTAACTGGCTTTGAGCACAATAAATATATTCATAAGATTCAAGAAGGCATTATATAAGAAATGTTGAAGGATATGAAACTGAGTTTCTCTCTTTTTCTCTGTGATAATGAAGAAGACAAATTATGACAATGTTCATTTTAATAGAAATAAATGCACTTGATCTTAGTTCAAGAGAATAAAAAATTATGAGGTTGGTCACAATCCAATCTATTCTTCCTTTGTCTTTGGGGGAAGTGTCATTCTTATATATGCTCATTAAAATTTAACTGGAATAAAAGTGTACTTTTTGATACTCTTCCCTGAGAATATTGAAAATATGATGTGTATCTCTAACACCAAGCTGTAGTCATTTACAAGTAATACTTTTGATCTGTGAACATTTTACTTTGGATATACCCAAATACCACTATTACTATATTTAGAAAGTAGGTTTAAGTTCCAAAGAGAGAATGTTAATGAAAATTTATCTTTGGCTTTATTTTATTTTCAACCTTTGAGTGGGTCATTTAATGATCTTTTCCACCATGAAAATTCACATTCTCTTGGCACATTTTATTTATGTCTGTTTTTTGTTAATGTTTTATTTCTGTACAGTTTCTCTATTTTCCACTATTTTTTCCTGCCATATTCTTTTTTAGGATTGCTATTTTACTTTTGCCTTTTCTATTACATGGGATGTATAAATGAGGTGTTAAAAGGTACAACACATTCTACAAGTGAGCCCCACTTTCTGTATCTGAATAGGGAAAGAAATTAAACTGAACATCAGAATCTGTTAGTAATTTTTTGAGAAAAAAGTAACTAAGATGAGTTTAAATTTATTAACACTATTAAATCATATCTAATATTTAATACTATATGATTCAATATAGCTATAAAATACAATCATACAAAATGTGTTGACATCAAAGAATACAACTAAAATTAAGATAGCAGATAAAAGCTATATAACTTTTTTTGGGGGGGGAATACTTTTGAAATATGCACATAACTGCCCATTCTTTTACAGAAAATCTACTGCACGAAGATATCAACCTCCAGAAAAATCACATATAGCATTACTAAGCATATTTCCAAAAAATGTACAATATGCACAGTTGGAAAGTACAAAATTTTAAAAAAATGTTGTCAGCAACAGGTGTGCTACATATTTACTTATTTTAATTAAAAATTTTTGTAGTAGAGGGATACAATATATATATTTTTTTATTTTTTTAAATGTGGTAGGCAAGAGCTCTACCAACTGAGCTACAAACCCAAGCTTCATATTTAAAAGAATGTGAAAAATGTGTGTGTGTGTTTGTGTGTGTGTGTTTATATCCATTAGATTTCTTGATTTTTGTCTTAACTCCATGTTTTCTAAGACTAGACTGAAAACTGAAGCTTTATTCTTTGGAGATAATCCTTCAGATCCTGTGAATTATAGAAAACCAGGTAGATTTAAGGATAACTCTCCAAAATATAAGCAAGGAAAAATAATAAAAATTTTCACAACAACTATAGACCATTCAAATTTTATTACATAGCCCAAACCAAGAGATATGATAGACAGTAGAAGAGAATGCATAAACAGTTTTCTATTATAATTTGGACCAATCCTTACTTAGAAAGAAATAAAGAAATGGAAAACTGACATAACCATCAACATCTGAATACAAAGGCAATAAATAATGGGAAATAATCTGAATACAAAGACAATCAATAAGGAGAAATAGGAGGATGTCCAGTTGGCGGCAGACAGGAGCAGGAGGAGCAGTGGCCTAGGGAGGGTGGCCTCCTGCCCTGGGAGGTCTGGCACCCCACTGCAGTGCCTTCTCTCTCTCGCTTCCATGGGCTATCATTGTCCTCCCACTGCCTGCCTTCCTCTTGGCCCACCAGCAGCCCTGGAGTCATGGCCTTGGGTGACCCCTTCTGTGTTGCCACAGAGATGCTGGCCTAGATCTTGGAGCTGCAAGACACTGAGGTGGAGATCATGGTGGTGGAGATGACAAGGATGATGGCTGCAGCAGTGGCCACGACCATTGTGTCTGTCTCTGGGTGGCCAGGGGCAGGCCAGCCACCATCACCATCCCTTGTCCATGATCATGCTGCAGTCACTGGTCATAAAGGACAAGACAAGAGTAACTTGTAAGGAAATGTTTGACTGTGAATTTGGCATATGAGAGTCACACCCATAAATATCAAGTGGCAAACACATGAAATGACCTAATCACATTAGCCAATGTGCCCTGAACATTCTCCAGTACTTTTTTTCCTCTTGTATCACCTTAGTGCTTCAAAGCTGTACTCCACTTTATTTTAGGGCAGTTATGTTCAATCTGTTTCAATAGTCTTGAAAAGTGTGTCCCTGACTATTTAATTCCATTCAGGATAATTTTATTTTGATACGTTAAAAATAGTCAAAGCAATATGAAGTACATGCTCATAAGAAAAATATTTAAATCATTTTGGTTTTCTGCCATCTAGATCTAGTCATAAAGTAATATGATTAAGTCAACTAAAAACTGACTTGAATGTTTTTTGGAAATTAGAATTAGGTGTTTTTCTGTAAATTGTCTTAAGTTATCCTTTACCTACATATCATAGTCTGTTTTCTCACCAAACTGTTAACTCTTTGAACTTTTTGACATATTACTAGGTTATTTTGCCTTTAAAAAGTGACTTACCTAAAATAATTTTTGTTATTAATACTTGTTTCAAACACATTGCCTATAACTGTATTTTCCCTTTATTTTTAATGCTTCTTTCTCTGAAACCCCTTGATTTTGTTTTGCTAAAACTCATATACTAAGACCTAACTATATTTGGGTTTGCTGTAGTGGCCTTGACTAAAACCATATTATTGGGTGTCCCTAATGACTGGCATTGACTGGTGGCCCAAGTCTGTTGGTTGCTATTTACTAATTCAGCAGGATTTAGTTGTCTCTGTAAAGTGATAATCATTTTTGGCCTTCTATCTCAGGTGAGTGAGAGAGAACAAGGTGAAGGAGAGTGGAGAGAAATGTTAGGATTTCCTTAGATAATTTAATTTTTAAAAGGACAAAAATAGCTTCTTTCTGAATTCAAAAAACTGATCTACCAAGGGGAATTTTTGGAACATATACTTCTGTTCCCAAATGCTTTTAAAATATTTTATAACAGGCATGAAACTAAGCAGAATATGTCATGCCACAGCTTAGAGTATATATGAACTATGGAGATAAGTAAGACTGACAAACTCATCGTCAGAGAAGTTCATGAAGTTGGATAAGCAGTATTTCAAACAGAGCTATGGTAGACATAATACTGTCACCTAAGGTAAATATATATGATGTCTTAGGAGAAGAAAATTTTATTTACCATCCTGTAGACATTTTTATGTATAATATTAATAAAAATTTTAGAATAAAAATTATAAAATTAAGTATTTTTTAAGGATTATTAACTTGCCCTTGTGGGTTTTTTGGTTGGTGGATGGAATATGTTCTTGTATTTTATTTAAACTCTCTTTGCTTCTGCCTTACAAATGAAGTGTAAGTGTATGTTGAAGTGGCCAAACAGGGATTTCAGGAGAACTCAATATTTCAATCCTATTAAAGAATTCAGCTACTGATGTTCCAGGAAAAAAAAATAGAAAACCAGCACAGATTTTGAGAAACTACCTTCAAAAACTTATCACATTGTCTGTGAACATTTTACAGTAGTTCAAACAATCACAAGTCATGTTTCATCACAACACTGCTGTACCTTTCAGCTTAGGCAAGGGAAAGGTAAAAGGGAATTGAGCTAATAACTGACAGCAACATAATTCCATGTCCCTATGTTAAATAATTCTGTGACTAATTAAAAAATATACCCTAGCTGTTTTACTTGAAGAAACAATGAGTCTTTTAAATTTATGGCACAAATCAATTAAAGAGCTTAACAGACTAAAAACTTGTTCTACAACATGTAGTTCAAAAACTGACCTGAATACTTGCCCAGAAATCCAAGGATGTTATGTGATAATACCAGTTAATTCGATATAATTGCCAGCCTTGCTATTTTAGTGTGGAAATGCCAGGACCTAAAATCAGTCTTATAAATATTTCAACCTGATTCCTCCAGGTAAAGAAATACATAACAATCTTGGAAGCTGTCATTTTTTCTTACAGAAATAATTCTAGTAAACTTGTTAGATTAGTTAACGGTGAAATCTAACAGCTCTTTAAAGAGATTGACTCCAACAGGATTTTAGGATTTTTACAGTAATAGGGAAAATAATCTCAGAACATATAGGAAGTCCTAATTTTGTTTAAAAAATTAATAATTTCCATTCATGTGAGTTTTATTTATACTCTCTGTATATACAATGGAAAAGTACCATTTATTGTAAAGCTAATGGAGATATCAAAGGCATAAAACTAAATTGTATTAATTCCTTGAATTAGACATTTGATTAGTGAATAAAGCATGTTAAGAGGAGTTAAATTGTTATAGGTTACATGGAATTTAAATTGATCATAATAAATAATTGATAGCCAACACATAAACATAATTCCCGTACATTGTAAAGACTAAGAAAAATATTTCATATTAAAATCTGATAAAAACACTGATCAAGATTACAAATTCTAAGGTGACATGAAAAATAATTTAAGTGTAGATTCATTTTTTGATATAGTAGCTTTTTGCATAGACACCAGTTCAATGCATCTCAATATAACTTTACAGCACATTATTTGCAGTAGTCTTGTTATTTATAAAGTATATTTTATTTTGAAAATTTTAAAAATAACAGCAGCTTTAATTTCACACAGACTACTGCCATCTAAATGTGAAATATTTTTGGTAAGGTATCGAAAGGTTAACTTAAATATCTTAAATATAAATCTCTGATAACTCTCAAATGCAATTTAATAAATATAATAGATGCAATTATGGAAGGAGTATTGAATTGCTATGAAAATCTATAGCTAAGAAGGATACTTTGCTTTTTGTAATGTTACCACAAAAAGGAAATAATATAAACAGTGAGCCACAGTTGCAGTTTAACCAGATGGTCATCCATTAAAGTTTTTAAAAACATTTTAAATATTTCTTAAGGTTCTTGACATCTGAGGGCAAACAAGGTTCTTAATTAAATTCTGACTAAGCCAATACCATAAAGATTCTCTGAGATTATTGTAAGCTACAACTAACGTTCCTTTCCATTATACTACATTTGAACATTCAGGAGTGATGTCTTCCTAGGTGGCTATCTATCTCACAGACTCATTTGCCTGAATGCATTAAATGAAAAATGAGTTTTGAGGGTGAACTTAATATTAGGCATATTAAAAGTTAATTTATCATAGATTGATATCACGTTAACAATACCATCTTTTCTGTATTAACATCTTTATTTTACTTGTCATGTAAAATTTAAAAAGACCTTATGGGATATGGACTGACTGACCTCACATAGGTTACATACTGTAAGTTTTATGTATAATGTACATATATATGGAATTCTTAGAAAGTTGAAATCCATGTGTAGTCAGATTTCTAGATAATAATGAGGATCTAACTTTGATTTTGATTATTGGATAGGCTTTATTGTTTTGCTTAAATAAAATAATAAGTAGTATTTTTTATTCAAGTAGAAGTGAGTTTTGCTTAATAAAATTAAGTAAAAATGCACATGCACTATTTTGTGTGAAAATAAAATTTAGATGAAGAGAACACAGTCTTAAATTATATTTCTTTATAAAATACTATATTTTTATATCTTTTAATAATTTATATGTGATTCTTAATATTAAACCTGGTGCCTCACATGCACTAGGCAAGTGCTCTACCATTGAGCTACAACTCCAGCCCTAAAATACTATCTTTTTTTTAAAGAGAGAGAATTTTTTAATATTTATTTTTCAGTTTTCAGTGGACACAACATCTTTATTTTTGTATGTAGTGCTAAAGATCAAACACAGCACCCCGCGCATGCCAGGTGAACGCATTACTGCTTGAGCCACATCCCCAGCCCAAAATACTATCTTTAAAACTACATAAAATAATGCTTTATAAGATTACACTAATAATTTCAGAATATACACATAGATAGGTATACATTGATATGAGTATTAATGTAAATTCATAGATAGACTAGTGTTCTTAGGTAAATACATTATCTAGGACTTATCTGGATATACCAATAAATATGTGGGCATAGAAGCCACTGAAGTGCTATGGAAAACTGCCTCCAAGGAAGAGTCTCATGGCACTAAATTCAGGATTAATTTTTAAAGCCCCTAGACATTTACCAATTTTAAGTTACAATAACAGTATTAATGAATTAAAGACTATTCTGATTAACTTTTTTTGTTTGAATAGCAAGTGAATATAAAAGTAATGAAATTTGCTTCAAAAAATCTCAATGGTGAAAAAAATAATTATATATATATATATATATATATATATATATATACAAAAAAAAATTCCTTCAGCTTCTTTTATAGACATAAAAAATGAAATTATTTACACAGAATTATTAACACAGGTTTATCTAAAGAAAATTTTTAATCATATAATAACTTTTACTTTTCTCTATATAATATTAACTTTCAGTTTCCATATATTTAACTTTGAAAAAAAAAACTTCTATGACATCTTCTAGGTTTGGGGAAACAGCTAGTAGCAGTTGCTGTATTAATGGTGGGAAAGACAGAATTGTGGTCAAGAACACAAGGGCAACTAACTTGCATCAAAAGCATCATAAAGCTGAGCATAAATAAATCATTTTGACACAGAACATTTAAATCCACAATCTTAAAAGTATTTTCTAAACCTGTGAGAAATTAATAAATAGCATTAGTATGTTGACCTTAACAATATAAATCACATATTAATCTGAGTTTAAAAGTATCTACTAAAGAGACAGAATTGCATGAGACCTTACTTAGTTGAAATGATGTTAAAATTTTTGTAGAGCTAATTACAAAGAATTGTGGCTGTATAATAAAGCTAGGAATGAGGCCAACCTTCTGTGGTAGATCTAGGAACACAGTACTTACTTAGTCTCTGTGCCAATTATATACAGAATTGTAATGCCAGGAAGGTTTTCCAGATAAGGTGACATTCAAGATGAGACCTGAGGGATAAGTATGGAATGTCAAGGAAAGGTATTACAATTAGGGAGACATAATTTTTCCAAAAGTAATTTTTTATTATTTGCTAGCCATTTATTCAACAAGTATGTATTGAATAACAGCCATTTTGCTCCAGGCGCCCCCTAGCAGGGGAGGCCTGGAAGGGTGGCTGATGTCTGCTGGTGCCCTGGTGTCCCCTGCTTACTCTTGGGATGACCTGCTTGTGACTGTGGCAGAGAGGGAGTTTCTGATTGCCTTGGCGAACCGGCCAGCCAAGCAATTGCCCCGCCTGAACAGGAGAGAATGGAGGCAGTGAGGGTTGCCACCAGTGCAGAAACACGGGAAAGCTGGCGCCAGTGCTGGGCTACAGTGTGCCCTGGGTGACCATGCCCAAGTGGCCACTGGCGCTGCCCCTGGCACACAAGGCACACAGTCCAGGGCCCCTTGAACTGGGAGCTGCAGGCATTTGGCAGCTCAGCAAGGGAAACATGGTTAAGCAAAAAGTTACATTTTTTATATTATGGCAGACACAGGAAACTAATATGCCTAAATAAATTTCTTTCATGTTTAATTGCATATCAGGACTATTTCTCTAAGGGCCTGGTCTAGAACAACTGCGAAATATTTTGTTAGCTTGAAAAAATTCTGAGTTCATAAAATTACCTTTTTCTTTTTCGTTTCAAATGTTTACAATTTTAATAAAATAAGAAGTTGACATTTTCCCATTAAAAAGAAAAAATGTGTATTTTACATAAAACATTTTTCATTGGTGGTCATTGCCATTTACATTTAAAAATAATCTAAGTTGATACAGACTTTACATTTTTTTTTTTTAATTTCAAATGTGTTGCTACAAGTAACAGAATATATGTTAACAGCTTAATGGAAGTTATCCAGCAGCACATGACAAGGACTCACATTATGGACTGGAAGGTTGTGACCTTATAATGCAGTGACAAAATATGACAAAACTTTTTTTCTGTTTTTCCTCATAAGGCAGATCAGATATGATTGAAGTTGTAAACTAAGATGTTATACATAGACTTGAGTTGAAGATTTTCTCAAAAATCATAAGTTGAAATCTTAAACCTCAGTTCTTCAGAGTATGGTTGCTTTTAGAGATAATGTGCTTAAAGAGGTAACTGAGTTAAGTGTTTGGGCTGTAGCTCAGTGGCAGAGCACGTGCCTAGCACATATGAGGCACTGGGTTCAATCTTTAGCACCCCATTAAAATAAATAAATAAAAGTTCTGAAACAATTTTTTTAAAAAGGTAACTGAGTTAAATTGTGATCATTATGATGAGCCCTAATTCAATATGGCCAGTGACCTTATAAGAAGAGCATTTTAGAACACAGACATGCACAGAATTAAGACCACAGGAAGACAGCAGAAATGGCTATCCAAGAAAAAGACCTCAGATTAAATAAAACCTGGTATCACCTTAATCATGGAACTCTAGGTTTCATACTTAAGAAAATGAGATTACATTGTACATTAATACTCTTGCCTCTATTAGTAAAATTTTATAAAGAAAGATAATAACATGTAGATAACATATGCTGAGAGAGAAGGGATGGATACTTTATGTTGAGAAAGCCCTTCTTCAAGGGCAGCAGAGGCTGGCCTTGGGTCTTTCTGGGACCCCCAACTCAGCAGCCCACACCTGCCTAGCACCTTATCTTGGCAGGCAGGCACCACCTCAGGAAGCTGTTCTCATCCTACAGGTTGCTCAAGTGGGGCCAATCTGGGGCGCAAACTTCTCCAGTCCCCCTGAACTTGGTGTGGGTCCCTGGTCACCCCCGAGTCCTGAGGCATCACAAACTTGGTGCATGTTCCTCAAGCCCTGGAGCAGAGCGTGAGTCCTCGGAAGGGCAGGAGAGAGTTTGCCTGGCTGCTGGAGGGTTCCGAATGGAAGCCTGCACTGGAACCAGGCTGTGAGGTGGCCAGGCCTGGTAGGGGAGCAGTTACTTGCCACTTGCACCTGCTTTGCATATTCACAAGGCTGAGCTCCACCTCCTGCTTCTGAAAGCAGCTGAGAGAAATTACATTATTCATAAGAAGCATCCCCCCCAGGAAGGCCTAGATGATTATTCATAGGTCTGAGGGAGGTGGTTTGGGCTGGCAAAGGCCTCTGGAGCCCAGGTGAGAGGGAGGCATCTACCCTTTGAGGTGAGCACCATCCAGAGCCCAGGTCTCTGGAAAAAGGGTGTTTCAGCATTGTTAGGCCCAAGCTCTTCATTTTAACAGTTTTTCCACTCTTACTTGAGACTTGAATTTTAAAGCTTTCTTTGGGGTCCAAAATTTTCTGAGGACAAGTGGAAATGACAGGCTGAGGAGGAGACAAAAGGGAGGCTATAGGTGACACCCTGACTTTCCATGAGAAAAAGTTCCATACATTATAAGAAGGATAGGGAGAAGGAAATAGAAATGCAGTGCGACATCTGCATCCCACTATCTAGAAGTTTAAGATTCATTTTTGAGAAGCTGCAGGAATGGGCCTGGGTGAGGACTCAGCAGCATAATTAGCTGTGAGGCAGCCAGGGGCTTTGCACTGGGAGGAGGCGCCTGTGGAGCTTCATGAGTTTTCCTTGGCAGACCAAGAGATGAGCCACCAGTGTCACCCTAGGATGACCTGCCTCAGGAGCCCAGGTGAGAGGGCTTTCACTTTATAGAGGATTTTTGACTTTTTTATCTCTGTAGACTTCAGTTTTCCAAACAGGCCAGATTAGCCAGTGTGGTGGAACTCAAGATTGGCCAATCACCAAAATGTGGCTGGTGTGCAGAGCACATTGGCTGTGCTCACCTAGTGAAAACTTAGGAAAAGCTTTGTTTTTGTACCTAAAGGGTTTTTAAATCTCATTAAAAAGAGAATCCACTCTTTCTCCTGTTGACTCTGAGTCTCTCAGCTTCTAATCCTGCAGGATGCCTAGCACATGGCAGTTGCCTAGTGAATGCTGAATGAGTAATTGAAGTAGCATGAAAAAGATCTTTCAAGACCAAAGAGCAGGAAAAAAAAATATCCAGCTACTATAGTGGAAACCATTTACTCTGAATGAGCATGGAGTACCAGAATTATTAGGGCCAAATAGGAATTTGTTAAATTAGTGAATAATAATTTATTGAAACAAGCTCTGTGACAAGTCTAAGTCACAGAGTGAACTTTGGCAAAGTTTCCCTTGCTAAGCTTCACTTTCCTTTTCCTTTGTAGCTTTATGTTTTACTTACAAATCCATGATTTTTTGGGGGTACTGGAGATTGAATTCAGGGTCAGTCAACCACTGAACCACATCCCAAGCTCTATTTTTGATTTTTTTATTTAGAAAGAGGGTCTCACTGAGTTGCCTAGTGCCTTGCTTTTGCTAAAGCTGGCTTTGAACTCATGATCATCCTGTTAGTCTCTCAAGCCACAGGGATTACAGGTGTGTGCCATCATGCCAGGCCCAAGATCAATTTTGAATTAATATTTGTACATGCTGTGAGTTATAGAATGAGGTCAGTTTATTCCCTCCTTTTTTATTTCTTTCCCCACCTCCTTTATGCCTGGGATGTCTTTTTGTTCTAACAGTATTTCATGAAACGACTTTCTTTTCTTCACTAAGTTCACTTTTCTCTTTAAAATTAAGGAGTCAAATTAATATTAGAGGAAATCTCTCTTTCTTTCTGGCTTTATGAATCTTTTCAACCCATTTCTCCTTATATGCACTCCCTTTGAGCAAAGTTATCTTTTATATGATGTGTATGTTAAGATGGTCATCTAGTTGAAATTCAAAATTCATGTGTTAGATATTGTTCAGTTGATGGGGTTTTCCCATTAAAACTATGAGGAAGATGTGTAGAAATTCTTAGTATATAAAAAGAAGAAGTCTTTAGTGTATCAAGTATGACTTTTTTGGACAAACCTAATAAACTGAGTTTTGCTTCACTTGGGAAAAAATACGGCTTAGGTCTCAGTTAAAAAAAAGAACAGCTGGTCAATCTTTGCTTTGGATTCACACACAGAAGGCTTAAAATATTAATTGTGCCACCATTTAAAATAGAGTATTTGAGATTTAAGTCAAGAGGTAAGCCTGGAATCATCTTTTTCCCAAAGGAACACAGAAATATTGACTGTCAATAAGATGATATATGCTTGTCACAAAGACAATATATCAAACAAGAGTGAATAATATGGATACCCTGTAAAATTTCAGATGTTTGTGGATCCAGTATGCAAAAAATTACTTAAGCAAAAGACATTTGAAAGAGCTGCAATTCTTACAGCCCAGAGTTGGAAAATATTTTTTCAGTTTTTAGGTAATGAATTAGAACAAGGTGATACAATACACATAGAACTATTCTCTGTGAATGTGTGAACTCTAGGGTCACATTTCCTGGGGCTATCAGCTTGTGAGATTTCAAAATTAAGCAGGGCTTGTAGTTTAGTAAGAGACCTCCACAAAACCTTTTCTCAAAGGGAGAAGCAAAAGTAGTAACAGAATATAAGAGGTTGAAAGGGGCCTGGTTATTTTGAGAAAAGTATTTGGACATTTTTCTTGAAGCAGGCTGATTCTAAAATGCCAGAAAAAACCCAACCATGTTTAGACACAAGCAAAGAAGCAAGCCCAACACCTAGGGAGGTACTGGTCACTGCATCATATTAGATGAATTGAAAGAAAAAGGGAACCTTTACTTTGAGGAGTCAGTCAAGAAAAACTGCTACATTGTGAATCGAACTTTTTGTATTTTTAAGTCTCACTTCTGTCACTAAATAAGCTGATTGTCCCTGTGTTAGTCAAATATTTTTCTGAATCTAGATTTTCTCACCTAGAAAATTAAATATTTAGACTAGATGACTAGATGACATTAAAAATCCCTCCTACCTCTAAAATTTTGAGAAACACCAAAATAACAGGGGAAAAATGGGCAGGGAATAGATTCTGTACTGGACAGTGAGAAAGAACAATTGAGAGACTAGAGGAAAATTGGGAGATTGAACACTAATTGTTTAAAGCAAACATGATTTGTTACAAAAAATGAAATGTGTATCAGAGAGTCTATAAGTGCTTTACAAATAATGACAATTCAATCCTTGAAATAACAGTTTGGAATTAGTTTTGTTATATCTTTTTTGTAAATGAGAAAACTGAGGAAGACAACTTGCTTGAGGTCATATGTGAGTACATTACGAACTGAGATGTGATTTTAAGCAGTCCAGCTCCATAACAGTACAAGTGCTTAACTGCTATGATATGCTACTTCTCCTGATAAATAGATGCTCACATAAGAGCATGGAAAGTTGGGTCTATTGTCTCCATTTTACAAAAAGGGCACTTGTCCTAGAGAAATTAAGTAATTTGGCAAGAGTCTTATAACTGCTAGGTATTTGAATCAGAATTTGAACACTTGTCTCTTAACTCCAAAGCCTCTTTTTACTAGATTGTATTGCTTGTTATTTGTCTCAATATGCACACATTTGTGTGTGTAAAATTTAATTTTACTCATAAATAATAATTCTAAGTAATTAAATGTATAGTAAAAGAGCCTAAATTGAATCTTTTCTCAAAATCAAGTGTTCTCAATAACTCAAAGTTTTCAGTAATAATATAAATTTAATCCAGGCTATCTGTACACTCTGAAAACACAGGTGTAATAATGCAATGTGTTCTAATTAATTGATGCTATTTTAAGGGCTAATTTTACTAGACATGCCACCATAATATTTCATGATCACAGAGAAATAAAAAAGAAACCCACCAGTACAGAAAGTTATTCAAAAGTCCTTACTTCTCTTATTTATTGCTATAAGACTAATAACTACCCCAGTGGATTGCCTTGGTTTAACGGGCTAAAACTGGATCTGAAACTCTTATTGCTATTACCCCATGCTCTTCATTTTAATTCACAAAATTTAAGGGAGTCAACAGATATGTTGATTCAGATTTAATAGATCAATGCTGAAGTCAAAAGAGATAACTTGGAAGATTTAAGAACTATTAGGTAGTTTTCAGCCTCATAAAAATTTTGTAATAATTTCCCCTAGTGCTGCTCTGAAGAAGCAATTAGAAAGAAATTAAATATTATCTGATATTTGTAAATTCTATCACCAGTTTGTGGCAGTGTTCTGAAATAAAATGAACACAAACTCTGAATGATTTGTGTCTTCCATCCTGGAATGAAGAGGCTTTGACCTATACTACATCTTGTAGTGACCTGGACATTGACCCCATCAGGAAGTTTGAGGGTATGTCTTCAGACCTAGGTGTGTTGTACCATGGCCCCTTGGGTCGAATTACACTCACCTGCCCTTTGTATCCCTGCCACTTTTGGCCTTTTTTGGATTGAACTTTCTAAGAATAAGGGTCCCCCCCAATAAGAGCCCACTTCTGAACGTGCTCATTCTCTCTCACCAGCCTCTTCTGACTTTCTCTTGCTCTCCCTTTTGGGGAGCCTGAGGCCAACAGAAGAGAAGCTGTCCTGAAGCTTCTTTAAAGGTAAAGTGTGTTTCTTTGTTTTATTTGTTGTGCCTGGAAATTCACACGAACAAACTTAAGTTCAGCTACCTATGGTGGGGGAGAGAGAGAGAGAGAGAGGTGGATACAATACTTTTATTTATTTTTATGTAGTGCTTAAGATAAAATGCATTGCCTTACACATACGAGTTGAGTGCTCTACCCCTGAGCCACAAACCCCAGCCCTCTGCCCTCATTTATTGACAAATATCTTCTAGTATCTTGAATCAATCAGCAATGCAATAAATAATGGCCTATCCAAAACATTTTTTTTCTTCAAATGGGTTACTTTACAAATATTTTATTCAGAATCAAATAAAACATTGAAAAAAAGCCTCAGTGGAAATTAAATTAAGACCTTTGAAAAGAAAAGGGCAGTTTTACTTTAGTGTGTTTCAGTGTGTGTGAAGCAAAAAGCATAAAAACTAAATGTTTTAAACATTAACTTTTTAAAAATTTTTGGTATACTATACATAAAAAAACATACCTCACATATTCTCATTTGTACAATTTAGTGCAACCAAGAACCTTAACTATGTTCTGTAACTGTCACTACTTTATGCTTCCAAACATTTTTAATCACCTCTGAAAGAAAATTTACCCATTAAAATCCCAATTCTTGCCACCTTCTTGACCCAGGTTACATCTATTTTATGTTTTATTTTTTCTATTTGTATGAATTTGACTGGTATGGTTACTTCCTCCTTGGAATCATTTAGTATTTCTACAATGGTTTTAGGCTTTCTTCATATGACATAATGATTACAAGGTTTACTTCCATTGTATAGTGCATAAGAATTTTATTATTTTACAAAAGATAGAATAGTATTTCCTGATAGCCCACATTTTTTTTTGTAAATCCATGCATCTAAATATTTTTGGGTACTAAAGATTTAAACCAAAAGCACTATGCCACTAAGCCACACCCAAGCCTCTTTTATTTTTTATTTAAAGACAGGGTCTCATTAAGACACTGAGGTTCCAAAAATACTAATTTGTAATTTGTCTAAAAATTTTCATATGTATGGTAGAATAAACACTCAGATTAATTAATATACATATTTATTTTAACAGTAACATTACAATCACAGAATTAGTAACTAAGCCTGAACTCATGTTTAAACCAACTTAATTTTAAATAAAACGATGTACTACTATGAAAAGACATGCACATGATTACAAAAAAAATTCAATTTCAAGGATATTGATGCATATATATATATATATATATTCTATCTTCATAATATTATGAATACTGCCAAACCCAATTAAAAACATTCCTAAATATATACCTCACATGATAATTTTCCTTAATTCAGAACTTTTATATATTAACATCTATTTTCATACATATTTTGCCAAATGCATACTTGTGACTCTTCCTGTATGCAGACATTCTCATTCACTCTCTAACACAAACCCTATTACATAAGAACTATTAGTCCAAGTCCTAAACTCATTCTTCTTCCTAAATGACACTGCAAACATACCTACTGTCCCTGTTTCACTGGATGTTGTCTTCTACATTGAAGTATCTGAGGTACAGGATCCTCTGCCATGGTGTATTGATGTCTATAGTACTTCTGTGCAGAACCTATTCAACACTATGTATCCAAATCAGAGGCTCAATGCCCTTCTATGTTTCAGATCTTACCTAGTTTTCAATTTTCATGTGTACACTTCACCTATACATTCTTATAAATACCCCAATTTCCCAAAACGAATATTCACCCACCAGAATGACTCCTAACCCAAATCGACCATGATATTGACCCTAACCATACTCTGCTCCCTCAATCTAATTTCACACAAGAGAAGAATCCCTGGAGAAGTTGTAAGCAGCTATGTAAAACCTGGGAGACATAATGTCATCTTCCACGGCAAATAACCTGGGATATGTCTGAATATGTCTCTCTCATCTCAATGCAGGGAAGATGGACACAACCAGGCCTGTGTGGATAGCTGATCCCGGGATCCTATGATATGTATATATGTATAAATTGTGAAAATGTCACAGGAAGATGGGGAAGCCTCCATCTCATGGGACCCTTGGAAACAACTGTTAGGACCAAGTGGTTGCCAAGGCAGTGACCTCATTCACTTCCCTGAAGGAAGTGACCTCACCTCACTTCCTTGGTGATGGAACTCTCTGAACTTGGGATTCAGGTAGTGGGGCTCCCAGAGCCGATCCCAGTCACAGTGGGTTCACTTGTTTGGGTGTACTAAGGCCAGAGTCATTCTTACTTGGCACTTTGTGATGTGTGGATAGCCAAATGACAGGAAAGGTCTGAAGAGGGGACTTTCCTGAGAAAAAAAGATATTGGCTCATTGCTGGCTGCTGACAGCTACACAGAGATGAACAAGGAGACCCAGTCTGAGAAAGGACAGGCACTTGTGGGGAATATAGTTTCACCCAACAGACAGAGGACACTTTGGATAGACAGAGACCAACTCCAGAGGGAGTTTGTGTGTCTTAGTGTATTTGTGTTTAAATTTGTGGTTTTGTCTCATGTTCAGAGAACATGGAGGGAAAACGGTTTCTTAGGTTTGAAATGGACTGTTTACTTGTGAGTACTTTTGCAATTGGTTAATGTTTTTATGTCAATGGATCCCACTGGATTTGTGATTAAAGACAGTAGAGAGAAGAATGCATCAGTGAATGTGTCCTGTCTACTGGAAAGCTTCCCAGCACTCCTCGTGGGCAATTTATGAATGGACTGTTGCTTGCCTTGCAGATGGGCAACACCTACCATGATCCTAAGTTCCTGTATTCTTCCTGAATTTTGGCCACTCTCTGAAAGGGCTTGTGGTTTTATGTCCAAGATGTATACTACCTTCAAGCTCTGTGACATGGCCATGGACTGGATTGCTGAAGGGAATGCCAAAAATCTCAGAAAACTCAGAAATTAGTGTTATTGGTAAGGCTCTCTCTGGAGAATCCCTGCTTGGATAGATAGCAACCCAAGTTGCATGATTAGGAGCTGTCAGTGCCACAGTGTTCAATTAAAGAAAAGTCTTTCCCCAGGCTTCTTTCTTACCTATTGTCCTGTTCCCCTGAATGTCAGGGAGGTCTTTGCCTTAGGGCACTCCTTTGGGAATCCTCAAGAAAACAGTTTCAAATGGAAATGAAGAGGCCTAATCTGTGCCTTTTAGGTAAAGTGCTTTGTAAAAGATGTGTCTGAATCAGACTCTTGGCCCTGTGTGTGGCTGTGAATTACATTCTCAGAACCCTAGGAAACTAAAGAAAAATCCCATGTGTCCATCCAAATCTAAAAGGATGAAAAAGAAGTGTAATATTGGATGAAGTCTCTTGCCTTCCTCTGGTCAGGCTCCTGACCCCTATGAAGTAAGAACAGGGATCCTCTGGGTCAAATGAGTTGTTGCAAGCCCTCCAGTAACTAGTGTTTGGGTTTTTTCATGACTCCAGTACACATAAAGAATCTACCCCTGGCAGGCAGGAGCTCTCTAATTTGAGAAGCAGAGCAGTATTAACTACAGGCCCATTTTATCTATCCTGTTTCTCAGGAAGGGTGTCCAGGCCACCATGACATTTGGCATATGATGGGCATGAGAGCTTACTTTGCACACCATCTTAGACTGCTCCCCCTATGGAAACCCCCAGCCAGAATATTATGATAAGTGTCTGTATGGAAGAAGATGAGGGCCATGTGGGAGTGTTTTTGTTAGAATAGTGGTCTTTTGTGTGGTGGTTAGAGAACATGACTGGGTCCACCTCAGCTTGAACTCTGGTGTGATGCCATTAGAGACTGAGTTCTGGAACTGATCTCAGAGAACTATTGCCATGAATTGTGTTGGGATTTGAGAAGGCCAGGCATTAGAGGAACCTTTGGAAACTGAGATCTAGGCCGAGGGTGGCTTTTTCCACAGCACTGGGAATCTCAGCCAGGATTTCATATGATTTTGCTGTTAAAGCCTTTTCAGATATAGTTGAGAGCCAAAACTCACATTAACCTCGTATTTTAGACCCCAATGGGCCTGGATTCCTGTGACCTTTCGCCACTCCTTGGGAAGCCTTGCCTGCATGTGATCTCCAGAGCTTTCACTGAAAGGAGATTCCTCAACACTTAATGGCTCCTGAATGAATCAAAACCCACAGTGCCAACTTCTTCATTCTTGAAATATGGCTAGGCCAATACCATGAAGTTTTTGAGAATCCCATGACCAGAAATCCCTGGAGAACCTTTAGATCTCCTGTTGCTCATCATGACTGAACCAGCGAGTGCCGTTTTTGACTGAGTGGAATTCATGAACATGGTGAAGAACAGCTATGCCAATGAATAGGAGCCAGCAGGTAACTGGGCCTGGAGCAATGGAGTGCAGGTGTGTGACCAAACATCTGTGGTGGGCCCCTCTGGTTCTGTCATTGGCTTCCAAATGACATATGACTGACAAGGTGCAGCCAGCAGACCCTAAAATATAAAGGCATGTTTTTGTGGGGAGAGGATTTGGTGGGATGCTCAGAATCAAGTTGCTACGCTCAAGTGGGAAAGATATATGGGATAGCAGCCCAGTTTGTGTTTTTTCCTTCAGACCCTGACTCACCCCACGTGACATAGCTCCCTCCAGCACTGTGTCCCGGTTGACCTTTTTCTATTTCAAAAACAAACAACAATTTTCCAGGGAAGCTGCAAGAAATGCCATTAAAACTGGAGGGTGAGCCAAAGGCTTCACAATCCACCCAGGGAGACATTCATACCCCAACGGCCACAGTTACCTACAAAGAGAGGATTCAGCTCTGCTGCCTCCTGTTCGTATTGGAAAATATGAAACCATGTCCTCCTGTTCACATAGACTCAGACCAAGCTTTGATGGTCTCACTACAAAGGAAGCCAAAGCACATACCTATATTTCTAGTGCACCAATGTCAGAGGCAGAGAGTCAAGAAGTCAATAGGCCAGCAAAGCTCCCATGTTTGTGGAATGTTTACCCTGTCCCCTAATTTTGGGATCTCTTCTGCCACACCCAAGTTTGTGAGCTCCTCAGAATTTCCAATTCCAGATATGTATTCACAGATTTTTTTCCTCTTCTCCTCTCATTGTGTCTTATTTGGGGTGATAGAAATGTCAAGGCATTGTGGTGGATGACAGTGGAAGATGTTTATGTGGCACATGTTCGCATATATATTAGACGCATTTTCCGTTTTGCCATTTGAAATATTGAATCTTTGACACTAACCCATAACCTACTAGACTCTGACTACTTATCCTAACATCGATAAAGATAATCCTAAAGGAATAGAAGTAGACGCATTTGATGGGAGGCATGGTGTATACTTGGACTTGCCTTTTGCTTCATCAGAGATACATATTATAAAACCTGTCACACATTTTTCTCATTTTACTTCTCCATGAATTTTCAAAATTAACAAACATGTAACTTCCTGGCTCCCTGTCTCTGTCGCCTGGGTCACAATGTATATTTATATACATATATATATTCCTACTGCCATCACAGGTATATTCTTGAGAGTACTCTGACTTTGGAAAATACGAATTTCATGAAGTGATCACTGCCCCCCATACACTGGGGTAACTGAAAATTCAAGCTGTGGTGAGCTTTATACTTCAAGTTTATACATGAAACAATGTAGAGGACAATGAATATTTTGGGTACATATGTGAAGGATATATATCCCCTTATGAATTTTGATTGGCATATGTACTGTTACATTTTAATATAATATATATATATATATATATATATATATATATATATATATATATATATATAATGGAATTGCAAACATGAAATATATGTGTCATATACTTACACTATCTTGATTCTTTCATGTCCATCTGTGTGGATTTATAATCAACTTTTCATAAGATATTTCTCAGAAATATTCATTTTCTTGACATTCATTTCTGAATACTCAAAATGAACTTCAGTGAATATTGAGTACTAATCCTAATATTTCTACAGTAAGTTACCCAGTTTAACATCAATGAAAGTATATTCATATGGAACATAATGTGTATTTGGAAGTTAATTTTCATTCAAAATTTTTATATTCCTATTTCTTCAGTATATATACATCACAGGATGTATCACTTCATCCAAAGTTCACAAATTGATATGCATATGATTCACTTTCATTCACTCCCTGTATCAGAACCCATGTATTTTTCCATGTTGCTTTACTTGCTTTTTCATGAGATTTCTTTTATAACACATTATTTTTGATTTCCATCATCATTTTCGAAGCAAAACTCAAACACAGTTTGTTTTAATTATAACCCTACTATTACCACTAAATGTATAACTACTTGGATTGAATGTTTGTATGTGAATACCAGATTTCATGTATTTTTTAAAATATCAATTCAATCCATTATTTAAAATAGTAACCTGTTATATATTTTATTCACCATATGTTCTATTCATGCATCATCTCTATATATGTAGACACAGGGTACACCTATTTGTATCCCCAAACACTAAATGATAGGGTTTCAAAACATGCTCCCAGAAATGGTAGAAGAAATACACATGTCACCTGCTCCATGTATTCCTTTCATCACATAATCTTCTGGACACAAAATGCAAAACTCACACTTATCTTATGATTCTACCAAAGCCTAATTTTAATGAGAGCATGAATTACTAAAATCATCTAAGTCTGCATTGCGTATTGTTTTCAAATTTTAATCCTATGGTGAGTATACACTTGTTTCTTCCTAGGATAATGTATTCACCCACCCCCCTGTTGAAAATATCCCTGATATTATCACTCATTTTGTAATTTGCCCAATCTCCTAACATCCGTATTGATATCTATTTCCCCAAGTGCCTTGTTGTGACTGACTCTTCATGTGTGCTGACATTCCCATTTACACTCTAATAGAAATTTGATTGCAAAAAGGGCCTTTTGTCCAAATCCTAAACTCACTCTTCTTCCTTACCCTACACTGGAATCCTGCCTACTATCTCTATTTCACTGAAAGTTCTCTTTTACATTCAGTAGTCCCAATTACAAGATATTTTGCCATTGCATATGGATTTTGAGGATTCATCTCTGCAGAACATAATTCAAAACTATGTATCCAAATAAAGGCCCCAACACCCTTGTGTGCTTCAGATCTTACCTAGTTTTCTATTTTCATACTTACATTTCACCTTACATTCTTATAAATATCCCAGTTGCCTAATACCCGTGTTAACCCAGCAAAATGATTCCTAACCCAAATCGAACATGATATGACCCTTAACCATACTCTGTTCCCTCCATCTATTTTCACATAACAGCAGGTCCTGAGTTGATCTTGCCATACAGGGATGTAGGGAATCCTACAGCTGCTGAGAAGCTCAAAGGTAGATGCAGAAATGATCCCTGGAGCAAATGTATGCAGCTAGGTAGGACCTGTGAGGTCTAAAGTCATCTTCCATGGACAACAACCCGGTCAGGATGAAGGGATGTGGCTGAATCAGCCTCTCTCTTCTCAATGCAGGGAAGATGGACAGAATCAGGCCTGTGTGGATAGCTGATTTCAGGCTCCTAGGGTATATAGACCTTTAAGTTTTGTGAAAATATCACAGGAAGGTGGGGCAGCCTCCATTTCATGGGACCCATGGGAACAACTGTTAGGACAAAGTGGTTGCCAAGGCAGTGACCTCATTCACTTCACTGAAGGAAGTGACCTCACCTCACTTCCTTGGTGATGGAACTCTCTGAACTTGGGATCCAGGAGGCGAGGCACCCAGAGGCACTTCCAGTCCCAGTGGGCTCACTTGTTTTTCTGTACCAAGGCCAGAGTCATTCTTTCTTGGCATCTAGTGATGTGTGGATAGCCAAAGTCCTTGAATGGTCTGAACAGGGGCCTTTCCTGAGAAAGAAGTGTTGGCTCATTGCTGGCTCCTGACAACTACACAGAGATGGCCAAGGACACCAGAGCTGAGACAGGACAGGCCACTGCTGGGGAACATATTTTCACCTGCCAATCTGAGGACAGAGTGGATAGATGCAGACCAAATACAGGCGTGGTTTGTGTGTCTTAGTGGGTGTGTGTTTGAATTTGTGGTTTTGTCTCATGTTCTGAGAACATGATGGAAAAACGTTTTTTGTTGTTGTTGTTGTTGTTGTTGTTGTTGTTGGTTTGAAATGGACTGTTATCCATAGATAAATGGACTGTTATCTATGTCAGTGGATCCCACTGGGTTTGTGGTTAAAGAGAGTAGAGAGAAGAATGCAGCCGTGAATGTGTCCTGTCTAGTGGAAAACTTTCTAGCACTCCTCATGCCCAATTTATGAATGGACTGCTGCTTTTATTGCATATGGGCAACACCTACCATGATCCTAAGTTCCTGTATTCTTCCTGAGTGTAGCCCAGACCGGAATTCCACAGTTGTTCCAAACTCCTTCCTCCACCTCCATGCATCCAAGGCAGATCAGGATTTGGGACACTGTGTACTCACGCCAATTGCTCTCTGGGCCCAGACAGAAAAGTTGGAAGTGGCTTTTACAGAATCCAACATGCCTGATCTGTATTGAACAGGTGATTGTGAGCTGCCTAGGCTGGGAAACCTGTCACCCGAGTCTTGAAGAGTGGCGGCTGCTCTAATTGTGTTTAAGTAGCCGTCGGGTGCCCACCTTACCCTCCAGAAAGAAAGAAAGAGAGAAATATGCACCTGAAACAGACATGGGGTGCGTGGATATGGCTTACCTCAGTGTAGGTGTAGAATTTCTGTTGGACCTCCAATATGATACTGCTGTTGACGGGTGATGAGTCCTTGCTTCCCCAATGTTGAAGAATAACACCAAAGAAGCACGAAGAGGCAAGGTCAGAGTAGAAATTAGAAGTTTATTAATGGACAGCAGAAAAGACTTCTCCCAGAGGAAGAAGGGAACCCAAGAGGTGGAATCCGTGGAAGTGCAGTTGTCTCCCCTTTTTATAGTTTTGGTGATGGAATGTAGGTTGGAAGGTCCGAGGGGTGGGACACAGGTAATCTGGGCAGGAAGGACTTCATTATAACTTCTTGGGATGGGCTATCTCCAAATCTGTTGGGGGCTGTTTCCTGGGTTCCATTAACATTTCTTTGGGGTGGACTTTGGCCTAGGGCCTTTCTGGGACTTCATTAACATTCCATGATTTGTCCTGCGTTTCCTGGAATCATTGTCAGCATGGCCTCCATTTTAGATCTTACTCGATATTAGACCCGATTTACCTAACTACACTGACTACCTAACTTTAAATCTGGCTTCAGTAGCTAGTGCCTTTCACCATGCAAGACACAGTGAAGGTACCATATATGAGAAGATGTGTCCTCACTGGTCAACAAATCTTTTGGTGCATTGATCTTTGACTTTCTAGCCTCAAGAACTTTCAGATAAATTTTGTTGATTCTAAGATATCCAGTTTATAGTTTTTTGTTATAGCAACCTCAGAGAGAAGGGGGGTGGGAGTGGAAAGAGCAGGCCCAGAGAAGATGTATGGTGGTCATAACTGAAGTCACAGACTTGCAGGTGATGGTCGTTGTACAAATACAAAGAATCAGGCAATTCCTTGGGATATCTATGGCTATAAAAATGAACAGAAGTCATGACAGGACTCACTTGGCTGGAAAAGGGAATTTTTTTTTCATCCATAAAGAATAAGCTCATTGTACTTCTTTTCTGTTTTTCTTTTCTTTTTTTAAATTTTTTTAATTGTATATGGACCAAATATCTTTATTTGTTTATTTCTATGTGGTGCTGAGGATCGAACCCAGTGCCTCACACATGTGAGGCAGGTGCTGAGCTATAGCCCCAGCCCTGTTTTTCCTTTTATTAAGTTACTATGGCTAGCATTGGGCTTCACTATGGCTTCCTCCTAGGTGCTTTTCTTTTTTTCTTTTTGTACCAGTAATTGAACTCAGGGGCACTTAACCACGGAGGCACTTCCCAAGCCCTTTTTTTGTATTTTACTTAGAGACAGGGTCTCACTGAGTTGTTTAGGGCCTCACTAAGTTGCTGAGGCTGATTTTGAACTCATGATCCTCCTGCCTCAAGCCTCCTGATCTGCTGGATTACAGGTGTGCACAACCACACCCGGACTCCTAGGTTCTTTTCTATGTATTATAATAAATCTAGCTATGAAGTGTCAAGAGAGTGTAATGCTGTAACTAACATTTATATAGTGCTTTAGCTTAGAAAGTACTTTGACTTATTAATACTTTACAGTGCTATGTTTTATGGTACCCACTGTGTACCATGTGCCCTGTTAATGCTTTGTGTATAACAGAAGACTCCCACAACCGTATCCAGGGGTAGGCATTTTATCCTTAACTTAGAAATCAGAAAACTGAAGTTCAGTGAGTGGAAATGATCTGCCTATGAATATTCAGGCAGCAGGGTTCGAACCATGCTTTGGAGCCTCAGTTTGCACTCTTTTTGCCCAAAGAGGATATGTTACTCCTTCCTTCATTTCACTCTACTCATCCATACAGATGAGAGGTAATAACTTCCATAAAAATATACATGATTAGGTCAAAGTAATCTCAAGTAAAGTATTCAAAAATAATTGAGAACTATAAAATGGAAGTACAGACTGACTTAATGAAGTCAAGTGTGAAAGTATCGGATCAATTCCATCCAATTTCTCTGGCAGAGATGAGAAATGAGTCTATCATCAATTTTAATATAATTTAATTATTTAACAAATTTAACAAATACTTATTGAATGCCTGTCTGTTCCATGCCAGGTATTGTGCTAGACATTGGAGATTGAAGTTGATAAGACATGGATGCAATTCATACTCCTAATGGGCTCACAAAACAGTGGGGAGGCCGATTTATAAACAATCTGATACAGTCACTAAAAGGTACAGAGAGAAGTATATATGAGTACAATAGTAACTCAAGTAAAGTGTGTGTAAAATGTCATTTTTTTGCTGTGCAAGGACACTGAAAATATTGCAAAAGAGGTGGAAATTGAGCTGAAATGTTAAGGATGCATAATAATTTGCTAGGTATACAAGGAAGTTAGCATGAAAAAGATCACTGTCTGTTCTATTTGCTTTGAAAATTCTTGTAAAGGAGATACAAGAATTTTCAGAGCCAGTTCCTCCTGGGATTTGTGAACTCATTTTCTTGTAGTGAACATGGACTAGAAAAGGGAGTTGAGTTGCACTGGGAAGTTCTAACTCTGCTGCTGTAGAATTTCCTCTCCTGAACTTAGATATCTAGCTCTTTTTTTTTTTTCTTTTTGGATACCAGGGATTGACGTCAGGGGCACTCTATCACTGAGCCACATCCCCAGCACTGTTTTGTATTTTATTTAAAGACAGGGTCTCACTGAGTTGCTGAGCACCTCGAATTTGCTGAGGCTGGCTTTAAACTTGCAATCCTCCTGCCTCAGCCTCCCAAGCTGCTGAGATTATAGGTGTGCACCACCATGCCTGACTGATATCTGGCTCTTTTAAATGCAGGGTTGTGTAGGTACCTGTGTGTGTTTAGATTCTTATTTCTGAGATTTGGCTGCTTTTGCCTTTGGAAGACAGAATACAGTACCCACTGTGACAATATGTAATTTGATAAAGTACCAAATATATTTATTATTTTCATAACACAGTTTCCTTAGTTAAGTATTAAATTATGTATGTGATACTTACATATCGCAATACTGAAATGCTTGGTAATATCTTGTAACCTACTCTGGGAATTTCTTAAAGTAATATTTATTTAGACAAGAAGTTGTTGGATGATATCAAATATCTGGAAAAATAGCAAGAAATCAATGAATTCTTAAAAATTAGGTTTTCCATATCAGTGAGAGCATGAAGTGAAAACCTGAATTGACATGTCTTAGTCTAATAAATGCATTAATAATTAGCATCTAAAGAACACATGAATTGATTGTCCATTTGCCCAGCACATTATAGGACAGGCTATTAAATGAATATAGGTTGCACAACGACAAAGAAAGGATGTTATTAGGTTATACATGTTGTGGCCAACATAGTCCATTGGAAAATATTCTTTGAAATTTTATTTGAAGTCATTGGGAAGTGTTTCTTTTCTTTTCTATAATTCTTTCTTTCTTTCTTTTTGTGCTGGGGATTGAACCCAAGACCTCATGGGGAATATTTTCAAAAGTTTATTTACATAAAATCTCAGGAAAATGAAACCCAAACCACAGCAATGTTAAATGTGAACAGCCTCTAGTAATTCAATTCATGCTTAGTGTGACACAGAAAAGTCCCCAGGAAAAGTGCCTCTGATGTGGGGTCATAAAGGAATAAAAACTTTAGTTGCAAAATACAGGGAATACCTGAGAATACTGCATGGTCATCCAGTTATTCTATGAAGAGCTATTCATGTCCAGAGACTTTCATTTCCTTTGGGCAGAGTGCCAATGGAGAAGGCAATACAGACAAAATGTATTTAGATGTTAGTGCATTTTACTTCATTTCACATGACATTAACATCAATAAGGAGTGTTTTTTATGATAGCATTGACTTAATATCTATCCACCTGGGTTAACATTGTTAGTTGATAACACTGGATTAATACTTTTTTTTTTTAAATCTCTAACCTGGATAATGCAATTATGAGCATTATCAAATTTGCAGACAGCACCAAGATGGAAGGACTTAACACCTCAGAGTTCACATACTCAGTGCACCATAATCCTTCAAGTTAAGTAGCTTAAATGCAGTTTCCAGTCCTCTTTAATGACCTGGCGGTAGTCTGTGACTTATCATTAAAAGAAAAAAGTACAGTGTGCTGCCTTCCGTAGGACTGTTGAGTTATAAGAATTACCTGTACCATGTTTTATTTCAACTCATGGCCTTTGCACTAGTCAACACATAAAGGGACAGTAGAACAATGTCACAAACTCCACAACTGGAGACTGTTGGCTGTGTTTTGTGTCTAGGTGTGCTTATGAAGGTCTCTCCATCAGTGTGGAATTTTTTGGGTTTTGTTTTTCATCACGCTGTCTCAGTAACTATATATTTGTCTGTTGGACTTATCAGTTTCATAAGCATAAGGAGTGTGTCTTTTAAAAAAATTATCAATATATTCCCACTATCCAATACGTAAATAGGTGTTCTGCATTTTTTAAAGAATGAATGAACTATATTTATGTTTACTGGCTTTTTTACAGGAGTCCAGAATTCAGCAGGGTTTCATTAAGGACTCCAGTTTGAACTTGAGCTATGTTGGTCATTGGGTTCAGAAATGCCTAGCTGCAGTCAGGAACTGAAGAACTTGTCTCCCTGAGGACTCTATGAGACCTGGGACGCACATGGTGTGTGACTTAAGTAAGAGACAATCCCCCTGGTGGCTGTCAGAGCTATTCTGGGCCTCAAGGATTGTCATCTTTGGGAGGCTATGCATATCACAAGATAGGGGTGGTACCAGTGATATAAAAGTCACGTTTGATGAGTGGATGTCAAGTGGAGGGAGCATGGAGCAGAAGCATGTGGCAGGAAGTGTGCTTCTTGGATTGTCACCTGATTCTGAGATGCCTTTGGGCATTCCTAGATAGAAGTAGAAGGATGGTTTGACCTTTGTAGTAGGTGAGAATGGGAGCCAATGAAGGGTGAATTATTTCTGCCTGAGTGGTATCATCTATGCCTATAAGTTCATGAGGCCTGGAGAAATGGAGGTTACGTTTCTGTCAGGAAAAATTGTTATATTTTGCCAGCTCATTGGTTGGCAACCTTTAGTTAATAAGGCCAAGTGACATTTTAACTGTATCTAATTGTCTTTCAAACATCCGATTTGAAAGAAGTTCTGAGTTGGAGATTTCATGAATCATATCAAATCCATTTCGAATTTGTCATGTGTATGTCCTGAAAGGAAAACCCATAGCCCTGGCTTCATCCTCAATGACACTGCAGATTCTGAATGGCAATGGCTGTTCTAGCTGGGAAGCTCCAGAGGAGCCAGGTTGGAATTTTATTTACCTCTGTCTTCTCCATGGCTTGCCCTGGGTCTGGCACAGAGGAGACACTTAGGAAGTATTTGTTGAACAATTTGTTGTTTGAGTTCATAACCCTCATGGGGCAGAGTACATGTAAGTTGTTCCAAAAAATCATTATTTTCATGGAAAAATGAATAAGGGACTCAGCAAATCTCATGGTGCAAGGGTTCTCTATTTTTTCTAAATTAATTTTTGCATTCCTCCATTTTTCACTGTATTAGCTGATATTGGCTCAATTATGTGTTAGATTTTATTCCCCCTTTCCTTTCCTTTTTTTCTGTACCCTTTTTCTCTCCTTCCCTCCATTTTTCCCTCTCTTCCTTTCCCTCACTCCCTTCCTTCCTTTGTCTCTTTTTCTTTCTTTCTAGCAGTGTTGGTCAAGTGTCACAAGCACCTGAAAGACAGTGACTGACAATAATAACAAAAAAATAAGGTCTTGCATGTCACTAGAAAATAGAAAACCAAAAAGCCAGAGTCACGCAGGCACTGCCACCTCAGAAACAGAATTCTAGTTACACTTGTTATTTTCCTTCCCCTTTTGTAGCAGTTTGGTGATCTGTACATTCAAAAAGTGCTAGGAATTCACTTGCTATGTTAGTTAAGTGATAAAGGGTCTTAGTGACACAGTAGTTGCTTAGTGCAAGTCTGTCGGGTACACCTTTTCTAGTAGTCTCCTACCTTAAATCAACCCATCAATTCATATATATGGACACATGTATCTTTCTTGATGGACAATTCATTATATGAGAGACAGATTGACAGGGACCCTAACTGACTGCCTTTGTAGGCGATGCTTCTGTGTAGGCTTCTTCTGATTTTGGGAGGAGGGCATCACCACAATTTGGAGCATCCATTGATTTTAAGAAAGTCCCAACAGTGCCTGACTTTTGCAGGTGGTATACAAAAGCATGTTTTCCTGATTTTTGTTCTAATACATCATCCCTTTCTGCTCAGAATGCATGCTGTCCTTGCACTTGGTCTCTTGGTCACCTCTGCAATGCATCTGCTAGTTTGGGCAGTGACTTTGGAGGAGCTGATCTGCAGGGTGCTAGGCTGTGGTGATTATCTTTTCAGGAGCTGTGGTCCGAAGGGGGAAAGTGATTGGGGATTTGACTATTCTGGATGTCAAGGGACCAGAGGCTCTACCTTCTTTCTTGTCTCCAAGATCATTGTTGAGTTTCCCCCTTCCTCTGTTATTGCTGCTGTTTACTTCAGTCCTGTGGCCACTGCAACTGCCAGTGGCTTGGCAGAAGTGAAATAGGTTTTGCATACACTGTGATTCTCTGCTACCCTTATGCTTCTTTACAAGTTTCTTATTGTGTTTTTCTGTCCCCCTTTAGTTTGAAAGCTACATCAGAATTGAGACTACCTATGTGTTTTCACATTTCAACAGATATAAACTAAGCATTTAAATAGCTAGGGATGTAGCTCAGTGATAGAATACTGCCAAGTATGTGTGAGGTCCTGAATTCAACCTCCCGCCCCCCAAAAAAAACCTTATTTCCCATTCTTGCTTCTAATATCCATGAGAATTCCTAGGTGTATACTTGAACACAAAGAAATATTAGTGTTTTCTTTGAAATTAAAATCTAACTTGTGTCCTGTGCTTTATCTGGCAATCCTAGCACTCCAATACCTCAACCCAGCTGAAAATATTTCATCTCCCTTATGAACTGTCACCTCCTTCCTCTCTTAAAGCATTGTGGTCCCATGTGGCCTTGCATTACATAGGGGCAATGGTATCATCCCTCCTCTACTGAAGCACACTGAAATCAAACCTCACTTGATTCTTTATCTCCACAAGCTGCTGACAACTTGTACCTGGTAGGTGTGCTGGTGTGCCCATATTTGTTTTTTGGATGCACAGGGCCTTTGAGCTGAGAACATTCACTCAATAGGCAGGTTCTACATGGTTATAGCCTTTTGCCTGAGAGTACAATTATCTGCCACCTAAGGTTTGAGTTTCACAATATGTGAATTAGACTCCTAAGCATTCCAACCATCTTCTCTAACATTTTCTCTTCTTGGATGATGGGCTACACTTACAAGGTGTTTAGGCTGCTCTTGCTCAAAGTGTACATGAGCACAGTTGTGCACTGTCTAATCTACATCTATCTGGAAGATTCCCCCTGGCCCCTTCCACTGATTCTTTGCAGTTAGTCTGAATTCCTAGGCTGGATCTCTGAAGACTTTGATCTTTTTGGAATGACAGAGCTCTTTTTGCGCAAGCTTCACCGGATTTTCAAGGTTTTCCTCTCTTCTGTCTCGCCCAACTATTCGTCAGCCAGCAGGGGCTCAGCATTTCTAGCAATGTGAACCATTTGACTTTCCCTCTATTCCTTATGCCTTTCAGCTTTTTTCCTCACTCCCTCATTTTTGCATCCCAAGAGTGCCAAGGAAGTTTTGGAGGGAGCTGCTGGGCAGCTGTGTCAGGTTTCTATCCCAGTCCCTATTGTGCCAGTTCCTGGTGCAGCTTCCTCTCTCTGTGGCATCGATCACAGCTGCATCTGTTCTCTGAATCACAGAGACCTGTTATTATCTATCATCTTCTGATGGCTTCCATCCTCCAGTTTCTTGCTGTAGGTTCATACATTTTTTTTAGCTTTTAGCATTTTTAAAGGGTTCCCCAGAGGGAGAGGAATTAAACATGAAGGTAATTTTGCTGTCTTGAAAGAGTCCTCGATGCAATCTAACGTGTTCTCTGAGACCTCTTTTGCCCTAAAATATTCCTTTTTCTTTCTCTTTTTTTCTGCCATGCAGCACTGAAGATTGAACCCAGGTCTCGTACATGGTAGGAAAGCACTCTCCCATGGAGGTACATCCCCAGACATTAAAAAATTATTTCAAGACAGAGTCTCATTAAGTCACTCAGACTGACCTTGAAATTGCATTCTCCTGCCTTAGCCTCCCAAGCAGCTAGAATTACAGGTGTCTCCCACCAGAGTGGCTAAATATTTCTTTCTTTTTTTAAGTTGAATGTGTGGTTTTTTTAATATTTATTTTTTAGTTGTAGTTGGACACAATACATTTATTTATTTGTTTATTTATTTATTTATTTATGGTGCTGAGGATCAAACCCAGGGCCTCGAACATTCTAGGCAAGTACACTGACTAATCTACATCTATCTGGAAGATAGTTCTAGGCAAGTGCTCTACTACTGAGCCACAACCCCAGCCCATGGCTAAATATCTTAAACCAACTAAATTTAGTCATAAAATTTTCACTACCAAGGAGTAATGACACTTTCTTCAAGAAACTGTTATAAACCATACAGTGTTCAGAGTATTTGTATGAATCTGTGAACGGTGGTCCTGTACATCTCTTTCCAACTCTGCAGCACTAGATGGTTGACATTGGACATGATGGTGGTATTTATACCATGGAAACTGGCCAGTGCTTTAAATTGTGCTTCCTGTCTCCAATAGAGCCAGTTTACCTGCAGACCTTTAAATATATTGGGAAGGAGATTAAGGTGGGATTAAGCCCTTTTCTGGTAACAGTTAGGACTCATACCTCAGCAGAATTGCATTATCAGCCTGGCTGAGGATCCCCTTGGAAGTCAGGGAGTAGGATCTGAGAGAATGTGGTAAGATTCAAGACAGAATGATTTCAGTTGCAGAAAATCAGGTCAGAAAGGCCCAGAGCACAGCAACTTCCAAGGGAGCTGTCTGCAAAGAGCCATGATAAGAAAGTATTACTAATGGGAGCAGGAGAAAGGCCAAACCCAACTTCAAAATTAGCTGAGGATTTTAGAGGGTGAGCTAGGCTGATGCTTGATGCAGAGATAGAAAGTTTGCTTTCTCTTCATGGGAGGAGTTGACCTTGCTGGAGTTGGGGAGGACCATTTGTTTCACCCTCTTTCTCCCCACAACAGGAGCCTTTCACATATGCTCAACTACCAGGAACAGCAGCAAGTGCAAACACCTGCTGGCCCTACTAATTACCAAAGGCCCCTTCAGGAAGAGGGCTTTGGTTTAACACCTGGGCAGAGGTAGTTGACTCTGTTAGAACTACAGAAAGTTGGCTTTGCAGTTATTGCAGATTCCTGGATCATTAATCAGAGAAACAGTACCTGGGAAGTAAGGCCAGAGAGAGAATCTTTTCCTTTTGATTAGTGGGTGTTTGTTACAAAAAAGAACATAAACAGATTTCCTTAGCTCTCTTGTAAGCAGAGAACGTTGACACTTTGGAAGAGCCTAATGTGAACTCATTTGTATTTAGGGAAAATTTGTTGCCTGAAATGTTAATGAAAGGTGTACTCACCAGGTTGCCCTCTTTATAAATGATGACTACATTTATATGATCAGATTGTGTAGCCATTTATTTTAAATGTAGGCACTTGGCTAATGTGAGCAATGTCATGACTGTTATAAGACTTTGGAGAACACTATTCAACAATTTCTCTTTCTCTTTTACTATGCCCTGCAGCCTTTTCAGCATTTCTAATTTATTTATTGTTGGAGGAATAATAGTGGCAACATTTTTGAAGTATTTTACACATGCCATTGTGCCAAGTACTCTCATAAGAGCTCCATAAAAATGATCTTAATTTAATTCTTATAGCACCTCTATTAGAAAGGGTCTCTCAGCTTCCTCTCCCCTAACCCCAGTTTATAGATGAGAAAACTGAGGCTTATAAAAGTTCAATGGTTTGACTAAAGTTTTGCTTTTCCCTCCATGTCTGGCCAGACTGCCCATTTTGATACTTTTGAGAGCAACATCCAGGTGGAGGCTGTCTCTTGACACCTTTTCTCAGAATAGGATATTTTGACATTCTTTCAAATGTCAAAATTGACTCTCAAAATTGCTGACTCAGTGTCCCATCTCAAGTTCACTTTGTCAGGGACTCTGATCTGTGACCAGGGTCTCCTTTCCTTTCCTAGCTGTATTTGTCGGACAGGGGAATGACACCAAGATCAGATTTGGATTTCAAGGTTAAATGAAGTCATTGTTTTTCTGGTTCTGCACATATATTTCTTTATTGATATTATCGCATCCTGTGTTGTAAATGGTAGTAATTTTCTATTCATCTGCACTGCATATGTTGATAGGATTTGGGTTGTTATTTTGGAATAAGGAAAAATGGGCAAGTCTGTGTCTTCAAGATAATATAAAAGGAAGCATATCCCATGCAGGCACCACGGCTAGAATGCAGAAAACAACCACCATCACTTTTTATAAACAATTAATCTTTCTCAGAGTGGTATCTCTGTTGCAGATACAACCCCAAAGGGACCTTGGTTGTTTTTCTGCTGCCATTTCAGGAGATAACTACAGATTTTCTTGGAGCAAGCACAAATCATGCAACTTTTATCCAAACCTTTAAACATCTACCCAAAACTATCATTTTAAGAAATATTTGGGCCCAGCATAGTGGTGCTAGCTTGTAATCCCAGAGGCTCAGGAGGCTGATACAGGAGGATTTTGAGTTCAAAGCCAGCCTCAGCAATGGCAAAGTGTTAAGCAACTCTGTGAGACCTTGTCTCTAAATAAAATACAAAATAGGACTGGGGATGTGGATTAGTGGTTGAGTGCCCCTGAGTTCAATCCCTGATACAAAAAAAAAAAAAAAATGGGACTTATTTAAACTTCTTTATATTCACTGGGGTTGGAGAGATTTAAAGTTAAATAATATATATTTACTGAGTAGTGGTTCCCAAAATGTGGGCTGTGATTACCTGCTTCAGAATCCCATGAACTGCCTATTGGCAATGTGGGGTTCAGCCCCCAAACTGAGCCTAGTGAACCATAATCTTTGTTCATTGGGCCTAAAAGTTGGAATTTTAGAATGTTTTTCCAGTAAATCTCCCACTTCCACTAAAGTTTGAGAGCTACTGGAATTGAGAGAAAGGCCTGAGTTTTATTGTTGTATAGACGTGAATCTTAGCTCTGTTTTGTAGTAGTGTTACCTTGGGCAAAATACTTAACTTCTTGTTGTTCCAGTTTCCTCATCTGTAAAGTAAGAATGATATTCTTTTCCTGGAAAGGGTAGATGCTATGTATAATAACTGCCTGGTACAGTAAGAAAACACAGCTCACACAGCTATTATTATTACTCATGCACCACTCTGGTGAAATAGACTCTCCTGATGCCAATGGAACTGAGAGTCTCATAAGAAATCACTTTACACTTTGAATCAATTAGATTTTCAAGGAGTTACTTGAAGTGGATGAAAGAAATTGATGGAATGGAAGAATGAGTCCCTTTGGAAAGCTGTGGTCACCTGTGGCTTGGGTGGTAGTGGTGCTCTGTTCCAGAGCAATGATTCCTAAACCTCAGACACCACCAGAAACTCCTGTTTGGCATGTTGTACATACAGATGATGAGGTTTCATACCATGTCTGCTAAGTCAGACCTTTGGAGAGAGAACCAGAAGGTACATGTATAATCAGCTTCTGCATTGATTCTTAGCCTAATTTAGGGGAAGTATAGCCCAGAGGACATAAATGTTTTATCCCTATGAAGTTTTATCACTCTTTTCTCACTTCTAGTCCAAATACTGAATAACAGGGAATATGATTTTGATGGGCAATGGTGATAACATCAGTAATAGTAATAATTAATAATAAATAATGGCTAGCATTTATGAGCTCTGCCTGTGAGGTAGTCATCATTATAAAGTTTAAATGCATTAACTCTTTAATCCTTACAGTGATATTAAAAAAAATAGATTTTTTTTTTTTTTTTGGTGGTGCTGGGGATTGAATCCAGGGCCTTGTGCATGTGAGGCAAGAACTTTACCAACTGGGCTATATCCATAGCCCCAAATAGGTGTTTTAATCATCTGCATTTCACAGAGAGAAAACAGGGAAAGATTTTAAATATAGAGCAGGGCTAGGGAACTCTGTTCCTGACCACTAGTCTACTGGATTTCCTAATTCAAGTGAAGAGCATAGGCTCCTTCTGTCTACACTTCAAAAGTAAGCAGAAGGCTTTACCTCTTTGGTTTGAAAGAGCCTCAAGTTTTGCTAGCTGGAAGGAGGGGACCAGGTCTAGAGCCAGGTCAGCCTTCTGGGAAGTTGATATGGGGAAGGGACAGACCTGCATAGATAGTCACGGACATTCTGGAACATTTTCATTAAGTAGCTGAAACTGGAGTGTGGTTAGATTGAAGCACTAGGCCCAGCCTTTTCCCTGTGTCATGGCAACATACTGGGGCACTAAGGGATTTATAGGGAAAGCCCATGCTGCCTTTTGTCCTACCAATGACAGTGAGCTGAGAAAAACTCATCTTGGAGGCTCAGCACCATGGCTCCTATTGGGAAACACAAGGGTTTTTTTGTTTTTTTTTTGTAACCCCAGGGCTCATGTGTCAGGTTTGGAGGTTAATTCTTTTTGTCTTATGGCCCAAACTTCACTTTTTTCTACTAATAATGTTATACCTAAAAGAGATTTCTTTGACATATACTATAATAATTAGATGGATCTTGAAATTATGGAATAAAGGTCAATCTCATTAGCCTTAAGTTTAGTTAAAGTTTAACATCCAAGGATTTGTCCCCCAATTCTGGTCATTTTCAAAAGGATAACTCTACTAGAATTTATAGGCCAGCATCATTGTGAAGACAGCAGTGTCTAGACCTTACTGGTTTCCACAAATTTCTGGAGCCAATATTTAGAAGGACAATTTAATCTTCTCCTTCTGTATACTAATAATTCTGATTTGAAGAGCAATATCTTGAGACATTTTTCCAGTAACACAGTCTTATTTCCAGGCACCCTAATTTTAAAGCTAATTACCCTCAGGGTTTATTTTCATTTCTTTTTTTTCTCTGAGGAATGGAGCCCTGTTAAGTATTTATATAAAAATTCTAAGAGCTACCCTTGTTTGAGAAACAGATGTTAGAAGAGAATGCAGTCAAAAGTGAGAAGAAATGACTGGAGCAGAGAACGCTTATAATAATAATTACCAATGAGTTAAAAGTCAAATAATAAGTGCATCTCTTGTTTGTGTGCAAGAATGTTATTGCTAACCCACTATTATAAGTGGCATGCTTTTTGAGTGTTTTTCCATTAGCGCTGATGCATTTGGGCAGTGGTGATCACAGGCTCTTGCCTGACCATACTGGTAATCAGTAGCAGGCATCTGCAAAGGAGATAGCCAAGATTTTCTGATGTTTCTATGGTGAAAGAAAAGGGGCAAATTTCTACTCCTAAGGAGGAGTGAGCCTATTTTCCCAACCAGCATTGTGCTTCTGCATCAAACAGCACGTGCTGTGACACAGATAGTGATGGAGGAGATTTGGAGGCTTAATAAGTGTCAAAGTTGAAGGGTCTGTAAGTTTTCCTACCAGAAAACCCTGTTTATTCCTGCTCTATACTTCAAGTGCTATCTAAAGACCAAATGCATCAGCAGGAAAAACCAGTAGCTAGTTAATGAGTTTTTTGTTCCAAACCAATAAGTCAAGTTTTTCTTTGTTTGTTTGGCTCAACAGATTGTGCTTTATTTACAAGCCATTAGCAGTTATTAATAAATGAAGTTGGGTGTGACAAATATTTTTGAATTTCAGACAACTCATTTGATACTTGATATAATGAAAGAATATTTATTTAAGGTGAAATTCAGAACTTGACTGAGATCCTATTACCTGTGGACAGCCCAGTCTTTCTGATATACTTCAGTGGAGCATGAGGGGGACGATTGGTGGGGCTCTGCAGACAGACTCCCTTCATTGAGCTCATGGCTCTGCTTTTACTAGAGTGTGACCTTGGGCAAGCTCAGTCCTCTGTGCCTCAGCAATCTATTTTTTGTCAAATAGAGGCAATCATATTACCAACCACAAAGAGAACTTTGCAGCATTATGTGAGATAATGTACTCTGTGATTAGCAAAGAGTGAGCTCTCAAATATGTATTAACTAATAATAGAATAAACTGAAACAAAATTTAAACTCTGTCCTTGGCTACATCTTGATGCATCTCTTGTTACATTTTGTAATTACTGCATGAAATAGAGACTATGTTGGATAACTAATGAAATTTAACCAATGAATATATGAATTTTGCAATAAATACATCTATGCTTTGATTAGGGATTCAGTGGTTACCAGTACTAAATACATTAAAGATACATTTAATAAAATCAAAATAAAATTTTATATATGAAATCATTTTTCTAGAATAGACTTTTGTCTAAATTCATGTAGAGACAGTACTAAATAGTGTACAGTTTCATTGTCTGTACTCATTTCTACTCTTATTGTTTTTACATTTATTAATAGACTTTAGTAACTAAAAATTATCTTATTCATTCCTTCCTGTGATAATCAACCAGTATGTCAACCTACCTAACCTGGTAAACTACAATATTAATTTTATGCATTTAGACTGAACATTTCAACTCTGATTTTCTATTTCTATTCAATGGAGGTTTTTTTATATAGTGTGCTCTTAAGAAGAATATATTTTCCCTCATGAATGAAAAATAAGTATTAAGGTTATTAAACCACAATAATGCAATGATAATGACATATAACATATTACATGAGAGAATACAATACAATATGTATAATTTATTTTGATTGATCAAATTGCCTTTATTATGGTTGTTTGACCTTGGGGCTTTAGTGCACATGTATTATAGTTTGGTGCATTCTCCATTAGAAGGAATGGGGTGGGGAAATGAATGTGTTTATGGTGCCAAGAATGGATGGGTACTTAGCCACTAAAATGTTGGCTGTGCAAAACTAAAGTGACTGGCTTGATTTTGGTAGACTCTAACATTTTCCTGCTTGAGTCATTGCTAAAATGAGGGTGAAAGCTGTGCTTGGGGAAGGTCTTAGACAAGAAAGGTTGAAATGGAGGGACACTAGGTTCTTGAGATGTATCTTATGACTGTGAAGTAGGAATGGTTAATGTTTGCACAGAGAAAGATGACGAACTGACTAGGCTTCAAAGTTACACTTTTATAAACTCATCATGATTTTCTCTTCCAAAAGTCATGGCCTATGTAGTCACTCCTAATTACAGAGGCTGGTTATCATTGTTTTTAAGTTATTTGCTTTATTTATTTCTTCATATGATTGTTTTGCCTAGTGTTTCTCATAAACTTATTTGCTGAAATCTTCCAGGAAACCTTTCCTCTAATAAAAGCTCCTGTAAGTCCAACTGCTATGCCCATTGCTGTATGGGTATATTATCTATTAATTATAGCCAGGGTTCTCTCTCTGCTGTAGCAGTTCTGGTTTTGTGGGGAGGGAGGGTCAGTATGCAAGAGAGTTAGGCAAGGGAGATAAGGTGGTGTCAGTGGTAATATGGTGGTGAGACCCTTCTAATTGTGAAAATTTAGTATTAATGACTTCCTGGTTGCAATGATATTCTTTGTTTGTGTCTTCCAGTTGCCTTGACCAGAGAGGCCCAAGAATCAACAGGCATGAGTAAAGGGAAAAAAAAAAAAAAAACGTTGAGTGAAGGGAACACTGCAGATCAGCAAGCCTTTCTGTGTCCAATTTGCTCTTCTACTTGGCTTGAGGAACTTGAGAATACATGTAGGAATATACTTTTAAAACTGCTTTGATATTTTTAATTTCAATGGACAATTGCAATTATTAATTGGCTGTCCTCTTTGCAGATGCCTGCTATTGGTTACTAGTGTGGTGAGGCAAGTCTCCCTCTCTGTGGTCAGTGATCAAGACCTCACTTCTGTGTTTTTTGCTTCCATGAAGAATTCTACATAAGCTATGAATGTTCTTACAGATCACCTCTGCAAAAGTGAAATAAACATTTTCTAGCTCAATTATTCTGTGAATTGTTTTGATAAAATCGACTCCTATTTTTTTTTATCTTAAGTGTTTTGCATATCCAGCACATAGATCTGGTCTTTCCCCAATTCAGAAAGGCCTATTTCTACTGTGTCCTGTGTTGCTGCATCTTGGATCCTTTACCTCAATTAATTGCTGATGTCATCTCTTAGCTATTTCCAAAAGGGTGTCTGAGTTGCTTTGCTTACTTTATTACATACTAGTCCTTATGAAGTCACTTTAGACAGACCTACCATTATCACACTATATATGCTGTATATACTGAGGTCTATCATCTATGTTACCTCATGTGAGTCTTCTCTCAAGGCTTCAAGATAGATATTCCTTTTACTCACCATAAGAGTTTCTGAAGCTCAGAGTTTGGACCTAATATGTTTAAACTTAAATATCTACTGAATGGTAGATGCATATTCAAAACCCCTTCAGGTCAACTTCAAAGTCTACATTCCTTCACTATGTTTTGGTAACTGAGAATTTGCCTTTGGAGGGCTGGATCACAACACTGCTTTCATGCTATTTGACTATTTGTTCTACTTTCTATTCTCCCTTTCAATTCTAGCATTGTTCAGCCTCTACAAAAATCAAGATTACTTTTTCTGTATTTTAAATATATAATATTGAGTCAAACTATTATTAGCACTGTGCAAGGCACTGTATGGGATACAAAAATAAATGAGTCTGTGGATAACCTTGGGAACTTCTATTTTAATCACTACAACATGAGCCGGAATAACCTGCATACAGTTGTCTACAGTAGGAGACAGAATAAAATTATCATTATTGAGCCCATGATAGAAATTTACAAGAAGGAGAAAGCAACCCCAGAAACCTCTCCTCTTTGGATCTTGGTTGATTTGTTTTGTTTGCCATAGTGTTTACAGGGATGGGGAGCAGAAGAAAGGTGATGACCACATTTTATTGGTTCACTGTCACTGCTATTTTTTATAATTAGCCTAAGTTTTGGTGAGAAACAAGAATGCAAAAGAGGATCTAGGCAGGGATGGGGCATGCAGATAATTATTTTATTTTGCTGATACTTTCTCCTTGTAGTGATTGTGGAGAGGGAGGGAGGGAGGGAGGGAGGGAGAGAGAGAAGAGAGAGAGAGAGAGAGAGAGAGAGAGAGAGAGAGAGAGAGAGAGAGAGAGAGATCTTACCCTGGTTAAATTTAATCTGACAACCCAAAATCCATTCATTCAATGTAATGGTGAATACATTAAATTATGGAGTTGGGATATACAATGATGAACTGAAATATATATACTATGGAGAAATAGGATGTCTGTCAACATAAATATTCTATGGCAGGAAGTGATAGAAAGGGATAGAAAGGATTTTATTATACAATATAAGAGAAGGAAGAGGCTATTTCCTCCTAGAAGCATCAGGGAAAACTATAAGAAGAAAGGGATAGTTAGTAGGAATAGCCAATCTCCATTAATTGCTAACCATATTCCAAGCTTGTGTTGTCCTAAGCCTAAATTGACTCTTGCAAAACTCTGTGAGATAGCTGCTATCATTCTCTCCCCTTCCCTCCTCCTGTTTGTCCACTAAGAAAAACCACTGCATAGAGAAGTTAAATAACTTGCTGGTAAATAGTTTGCAGTTCAGCTCTAGAGTCTGGCCATTTAACCACACAGTGGTATTCCTCAGTGGCTGTGTCCTGGAGGATGAGAGGAGTGGATTTTTCGCATGAGAACTAGCAGAGCAAGTAGAGAAATATTAGCAGGAAAGGATGAAGGGAACATGGGGTGTCAGATCACACAATTTAGAAAGAGAGATACACGAAGAGAAGACATTGTAAATAAAATTTTTAACATAAAACTAGGCTAGAGTCAGGTCATAAAGGAAATCAAGTCACTTTCTAAAGGGTGAGTCTTGACTTTTTATACTTGGCAGGTTTTGAAAGGTCTCATCTTATGACATAGGTGGTTTGTAGAAAGACTAATCTGACAGTCACATGCAAGATGGATATGACACTTGCATAGAGGGCAGCAAGACCAGTTAAGGAGATTATAATCAATAACAGAGAACAAGACTTAGAGTGACAGAAGTGACAATGACAATGAGAAATTGCCAAAGAGGCTGTGAGTAATTACAAATGGAAGTGCAACACTGAAAGTTTAGTGATTGAGAAAGTGGAGTCAGAAGAAAAATGTGAGCCTTGAGCTTGGGTAATTGTAAGGGTAGGGGTGTTAGCCACCCAGCTCTGAAACAGGAGACCTCAAGTGCTGTGTAACAAATGAAGAAGTTAATTTTGCACATGGAGCCATGTAGACTGAGCTGCCGGCTGGCTGATCTTCTGACAGTAAGTATGATAATTAGTTCTGATAGTGTTTGAATGCATTCTATAGGGTATATCTTTTTAAAAACTAAATCAAAGTCAGGGCCTGAGAGGAAGAGTATACCCCAGGGTTTATGATGAGAACCTTTTTTTTTAAAATCTTTTTTTTTTTGGTTGTTCAAAACATTACAAAGCTCATGACATATCATCTTTCATACATTTGTTTCAAGTGGGTTATGAACTCCCATTTTTGCCCCAAATACAAGTTGCAGAATCACATCAGTTACACATCCACATTTTTACATAATACCATATTAATGACTGTTGTATTCTGCTACCTTTCCTATCCTCTACTATCCCCCCTCCCCTTCCCTCTCATCTTCCCTCTCTACCCCATCTGCTGTTGTTTAATTCTCTCCCTTGTTTTTTTTTTTCCCTTTCCCCTCACAACTGACAGATTTTCTTGAAACTTCTGGGTCTTCCCCTTTATTGGAAGATAGGATCCCCCATCCCCTTTACTCAAAGATATGGAGAAGCCTCAAATAAAATAAATGTTTTATAAAACTATGCTGTTTTTCTCAGGACATTTCCCAACTTTTCTCCTGTTTGCTGGAGCAATTACCAGGGATCTATCTCAGTAAGACCCAACTGGGAAATTATTGGGACTGTTAAAAGACCTAGATCATCTGTATCAGTGGAGGGTATGTTCAAGAGTGGCTCCTGAGAGTTCTGGGTTGATGGATCAGAATATAAAGCTGGATCATAAAGAACTGTCATTATGGGGGCATTCTCTCATAATACAGCATTTAATCCCTGGAAAGGGAGCTCTCTCTCTCTTTCTCTCTTTCTTCAACATTCAGGGACACTTTACTACTGAGCTACATCCCTTTTTCTTTTTCTTTTTATCTTTTTTTAAAAAAAATATTGAGATAGTGTCTCAGTTAGTTGAGGAGGCTGGCCTCAAACTTGCCTTAGCATCCTGAGTAACTGGGATCATTGGTATGTGACACTATTACCAGCCCCAGGATATGATTTATTTTATGATGCTGGGGTAGATATCCAGAAGCTTGAAAGAAGTGATGGTCCTCATGAAATGAAGTAGAAATGTCAAAACAGACTGTAGAAGAAGGGTTCAAGCAGACACAGAGAAGTGGTCATGGTAAGGTCTCTTTAAAATGGAAGAACAGTGGACTCACAGGATGACTGTATTCTTTGGGAGGCCCAGGGGATATTCTGTCGAGAGGATAAGAGATGCACTGTGAGGGGGACCTTGGCATTATTAAGAAGCTTAGTAGCCACTTCTTTCTGCAGGCTGAGCTAACAGCAGGAGTTTCTGCTACAGAACTGAACTACCGAGCAGAGTTGGTAAACAAAACATTTGGGATCCTTGTTTAAAAAACAGGAAAAAAACATTTTTTTTTCTTCCAAAATTCCTTGACTTGTTGTTTGTTTTATTTGCTATTTAAATATCTTCCAGGGGTGTGTGCTTCCAGGAGTGCAAGATATTTCCAGGGTAAGAGTATACCCTTGAATTAGGAAGACTTCTCAAGAGAAACAGAATCAATAATATTGATTGATTGATTGGAATTGGCTCAGGTGATTATGGGGGCTAAGTCTCACAGTTTGCACCAAGCTGGAGATTCAGGAGGCCTGTGGTGTAGTTCCAGTCTGAGTCCATGTTTAAAGGCAGAAGATGACTGGTCTTTTAGCTAGAAGACAGCCAGCACAGAGAGTGAAGGCTCTATTACTCAGTCTTTCTATTGCATTCACTCCTTTAGTGAAATGAATAAGGACCACTCACTTTGGGGAGGACAATCAGTTTACTGATTTAAAAGTTGATCTCATCAGGAAGCACCCTCACAGGCACACCCAGGATAATTTTAAATCAAATATCTGTACACCCTGTGGCCTGATCAAGTTGACACATTAACATTAACCATCAAAGAGCTATAGATAGCAAGTACTCTGGAAATTTTAGTAAGATACTTGTGTTGCAGAGAGTGGAAGGCAAAACACAATACATTCAGGGCCCACTATATGACTAAGAAAATAGCATAATACTTAGTAAGTCTCTTCAGGTTTTGGAGTTAGCATATTCTACACTTTAGATACTGCTGCAACCATATTGCAGGTGATGTGAAAGATAGCTAAATTTGTGTGAGGCTAAGAGCGAGAAAGTATTCCATTGCACATTGAGGCTGTAGCACAGGTGAACCTGTTGTTTGACCAAATGATCAGGCAGACTTCACAGTATTAGAGATGTCTGTGGGTGGGACTAAAGGAGGCTGCACTGAAGCCTGGGCCAAGCCCCAGATAGGAGAGTTTAGAATAGATCCCTAGGGTCCTTGAAAAAAGCACGTTCCTTCTGCAGCAGATAAATATGTATCACTTGGAAAAAACTGATACTGTTTTGCTAACCCCCTAGCAGAGGACATTAAATGATTGGTCAGAACTGGCTATTATAAGGTAAGTGCTATCAGAATCACCAAATTGGGCCTCTCAGTAATCCATGTGAATGGAAGTAGTTCATCTGCTATTAGTCTTGAATAGGTTAGAGGGTGGGTTTCACATATATGTTGGATACAGTCCTTTGCCAGATATGTGTTTTGTAAATGTCTTTTCCCAGCCTGTGGCTAGCCTTTTCCTCTTGACAGTGTGTTTTACAGAACAACTTTTAACTTTTTAAAATTTAAAATTTTAACTAAGTCAGCTTGTTGATGATTTCTTTGTATCTAAGGAATCATCACTGCACCCAAATTTGTCTAGGGTTTTGTTTATGTCATCTTCTAGGAGTTTTGTGTTTTGTACCTAGGTCTATATGATCCCTTTTGAGTTACTGTTTTGTAAAGAGCCTGTCCTTTTCAATTTTTATTTTGGCTTATGCTTTATTTCTCTTCTCTTTTATGCTGCTGTAAAGAACTAGGAGACTTATTTTGTTAACATAAATCTATACATATTTGCAACTAGCCTTTGCCTTCTAGTTTTATTCAACCAGGTAATTAGAGGAGCCCCCTAAGTTGCTTAAAGATACTACTTAGAGTGAAAGTTTGCTTACTGAACAATTAACAATTAACCACAGATGGTTAATGTAGTTTCCAATGTGCCAAACTTTTATTAATGATAATGATGGATTTATATTTTTAAAGTTTTTCTTTTAAATTTATAATACACTCTACACATCTCTGGTTTTTTTTTTTTTTTTTTTTTTGCCCCTGGTAGACTAAGCCAGAGAATAAAAATTTGTGTGCATTTCGTGGAAGGAATAATGGGATTTTTACCCCTGTGGTGTGGATGAAATAAGTCATGTCTACAATGCTTTGTGGAGTTCATGGTTGATGCTTGATGACTGTGTTCAATACATGTAGATGCTCAAAGAAAAGGAAAAAGGCAATAAAATAAAAAATAATCACAATAATAAAATACAGAAACAAGAAAAATTGGCAACACATTTTTAATCGAAAAATAGTTTGATATTAAGCTAAAGAATGAAACAATGCTGTGCACAGAGTGATGGTTAATTCAGTGCATTAATTTGTTGGGTTATGAGATTGCCAGATTTGTTCAAACACTATTTTGGGGGGTTTCTGTGAAAGTATTTTTGGTTAAGATTAGCATTTAAATTTATAGACTATGTAAAGATTATTGCCCTCCCTAATGTGGGTGGTGTTCATCTAATCAATTGAAGGCCTGATTTGAACAAAAAGGCTCAGCCTTCAACTAGTGGAAAACACTTTTTTCTGTCTGACTACTTCAACTGGGATGTTAATTTTTTTTTTTCTACTTTCAGACTCAAACGGAAATATGGATTCTTCTTGGATCTTGAGTCTGCTATTTTTGGGAACTGTACTATCATTGGCTTTCCTGGTTGTAGGCTTTCAGGTTCAGGCTATAATCCCACTATCAGCTCTCCTGGGTCTCCAGCTTGCTGACTCACCCTGCAGCTCTTGAACTTTCCAGTCTTCATAATCTCATAGACGTTTCCTTAAAATCAATTCCTCTGTATATAACCTGTTGGTTCTGTTTCTCTAGAGAACCCTGGTGAATACACATGGGTTTGTTCGCTAGTCTTTCAACACTAATGGCTATATTTTCTTTGAAATGTATGAAGTTTGCCAATTGATAATTAAAGAAAGCTCATTACCAGGCAAATACAAAAAAAGCCATTTCCCTTTGAAAGATAATATTTACATTATAGAAACACTGAAAAAGAATCTAGAAAACTAATAAAAAACATAAAAATGCGAATTACTTGCAGCTAATTGGTTGTGTCTTCAAATACATTCTAAATTATTAGTTTACTAAAGAGTAAATATCTCTCTTTAAATATAATGTTACTATGGTTAACATAAAAATTATAATGTTTTATTTTTCTTTAGTGTAATTGTATTAAAAGTTTGTTGAGGGGGAAATAGAAGAAAAGCCAAATAATTCAAATTTTCTCTGAACTTCTAAACTCTTTTTTTGAACCGTTAACTACATGTTCAATTCCCAATCTCTGTATGCAGTTAAATAACCAAATTGAAGGTGTTCATATTAGACTGTAAATTCCAACATATTATCACTTCTGCTTTATTCACTGTGGCATTTCAAGTACTTTAAAAAAAAAAAAACTTAAAGGCATAATATTATTTAGAGAAGATTTAGATTCACAACAAACCTAAGAGGAAGATATGGAGATTTCTCATAACATCCTTTGCCATTTTCTGTCTTCCCTGTTAAACAATATCCCCCACCAAAATGGTTCACTTATTAAGACTGATGAAGCTACATCGCTACATCATTATCACCTGAAGTCCACCGTTTATATGAGGGATAACTCTTGGTGCTATATATTTTATGGGTTTGGACAAATTTAAAATAATATTGTATTATCATAGAGTGGTGATGGGCCCTAAATCCTGGGCTTCACCTGTTGATCTTCCCTCTCTCTAATCCCCAACAACCAGTGACTATTTTTTTTTACTGTCTCCATAGTTTTCCCAAATTTTTTTTTTTTTTTTTTTTTTTAATTTCTGGCACAGGGACATTAAAAAAGTACTTATCAAGGTAACTGACAGTTTCCAGTTTGATAATAAATGACAATAACCCATTTTACACCATAACTGGCACAGTTGACCAATCTTTTTCCTTTCTGAAATGCTTCCTTTTTGGTTTAACATTATTTTCTTTCTTGTTTACTGGGTATTTCTTCCCAATGTTCTGGATTCTTGACCTCATTGTAATACTCTGAAGGCCTCCATCCTTGGTCCTCCATTTTCTCCTTGGATAATGACTAATCCCATTGTTTGAAATACTATCCAGATTTTGAGACTCCAGATTTTTTTCTCTAGATCTTAACTTTATCCTGAGGCCAAGACTTGTATATATTCTTATCCAGCTTTACTCAAGTATGATTGACAAATGAAAATTGTATGTATTTGAACATCTCTCATTTCCCCCAGCACCAGCCCCTGGTACCACCATTCTGTTCTCCTTTTGTACATTTTTTTTTCTCCAGATGGCATATTGTAGTGAGGGAACACAGTATTTGTGATTCTGTACATAGCTTATTTCACTTAGGATAAACTTCTCCAGGTTCATCTATATTGTCATCAATGGCAGGATATCCTTCTCTTTGAAGGCTGAATAATATTTAATTTTATATCTGCATCATGGTATGGTTTAGATAGTAGGTCTCCCCAAAAGCACAGGTGTGAGACAATGCAAGAACATTCACAGGTGAAATGATTGGGTTATGAGAGCCTTAACCCAATCAGTGAATTAACTCCTTAACAGTGATTAATGGAGTGTTAACTGCAGGCTGGTAAGGTGTAGCTGGAAGACATGGGTTCCTGGGTTTCATGTCTTTGGGGTCTATATTTGGTGAGCTGAATTTAGTCTATCAGTGCTTCCTGATCATCATGTGAGATGATTGCCTTCACCACACTCTTCTGCCATAATGTTCTGCCTCACCTCAAGCCTGGAGGAATGGAGCTGGCTGTCTGTGGACTGAGACCTCTGAATGAGCCCCCAAATAAACTTTTTCTCCTCTAAAATTGCTCTTATCAGGTCTTTTAGTCACAGCAGTGAAAAAACTGAATAAAACACTTCACCATTTCTTTATTTATTGATCCACTGATGTTTACTTAGTTTGATTCCATTTCTTGGCTATTCTGAATGATACTGCAGTGAGCAGGAAAACACAGCTGTCTCCTCAACACACTGACTTCATTTCCTTTGGATATACCCAGAAGCAGGATTTCTGGATCATGTGATGGTTCAATTTTTAACTTTTTGAGGAGCTTCCATACAATTTCCCAATAGCCACACTACTTTACATCCCCACCAAAAAGGCTTCCTCTCTTCCATATCATTCCAATGCTTGTTATCTTATGCAATAAGATGAATGAAAGTATTATTTTAAAGAGGCCAGAAGATGACACATTGTATACTTACATGAGGCAATTTATTTGATAGCCTTTTTGATTCCATTTATATGGCAAATTGTAGTGATTTCTAGTGGCTTGTGCAGGGGAAGACACTGACTGCAAAAATGACATGAGGCAACTTTTTGGAGTGATGGAAATATTTTATATCTTAATTGTGGCAGTGGGGTGGTGTTTACAAGATTATATACATTTGACAAAATTCATCACATCACATCCATACAGTGTGTGATATTTTTTGCATGTGTGCAAATTATTCTTCATTAAACCTGAATTAAAATCCTCCTCAGGGGCTGGGATTGTGGCTCAGTGGTAGAATGCTTGTCTAGCACATGTGAAGCACTGGGTTCAATCCACTGTGTGTGTGTGTGTGTGTATAATATATATTACACATAATGTTTAAAAATTATATATTTTTTATAATTTTTTTAAATATATATAATTAAAAAAATCATTTCTCAGATGTCTTCTCATTGCAATTAGATAGATTCAAAATACTTTTTCTTCTATTTGCCCTAACTCTTTGGTGTGCCTGAAGAATTCTTTCTCTAGGTATTTGAATGGCTGACTACATTTAGTTCAGAAGTCAATCTGTCAGAATCTTTTCCTCTGAGGAAAGTTTAAAATAGGTTCTTTCCTCTCCTTCAAGTCAAACTCTATCCCATTCGCTGTCTTATACAGTTAGAACTTTTGTGTCTAAAATTGTTCTTCCCTCTCCTTCAAGTCCAACTCTATCCTATTTTCCTGTTTTATGCACGTAACACTACTCAAATGGTCTTAAGGGTGCATTTATTTTCTTCTCCCTGCCCCTGTCCTCATTCGTCTTCAAAGGACAGTAGGGGAATGGAAACTGTCAATTGGATTCACTGCTGATTCTCCCAAAGGCATATTGTAGGCACTGAATAAATAAATAAATGAATAGCAGGTAACTGGATGACTGAGTAACTGAACCTTAAACCAGAATTGTAAAACACTGGCACTTCTGTTTAATTGCAGCATTATGGTGCTAAGAATGGACCAATGATCATAATGGATTATGTACTTAAAACATACACATCCATCATAGGCATTTGTTAAGGTCTTTCCATGTGAATGGCACTGAGTTATATGTGGAGGTCAAATATTTTGAAGGAAACAGTCTGTCAATCATTTTCACCCAATTTTTCAAACTTTCTTGAAAGAATTTCAGGGAAAAAGTCTCTTAGTTCTAACTTCTGTGAGAAGCTTGTGGAGAGTGTGAGAGTAAGTCATATTTTTCCATTTGTTAGGAGTGTTTATAGATTCTTTGATAGATTTAAGAAATTTTGAAAGCATGCATTATTTTCTGTAACAAATCACAGTCAACATAGTAAAAACATATGTTGCTTTTGTAGGTGTATTTTTAAAAAAATAATAATATCCCCCACTCTATTTTTAGAAACATGAAGGGTGGCCCTGCATTGGATATCTAAAAGTATGAGTAACTGGGCAGAAAACAATCACTTCACTGATGTTTAACCTGGTGACCATTTTGAGAAATGCTTATTAAAATATGTTACAAATGTGTGGTGTATAGTGGTTTGATATGAAGTGTCCTCTAAAAGTTTATGTGTGTGACAATGCAAGGATGTTCAGAGGTGAAATGATTAAATCATGAGAACTATAACCTAATCAGTGGATTAATCCACTGATATGGATTGACTGCATGGTAACAATATAACACCCTCTTCTTTTAGAATGCAACCTCTTCTTTCTGATTGCTTTCCTCCTCCATGCCCTTCCACCGTGATGTTCTGCCTCACCTTGGGCCCAGCTGTCTAAGGACTGAGACCTCTGAAACTATAAGCCAAAATACACTTTTCATCCTCTCATTGTTCTTGCCAGATCTTTGGTCATAAGAACAGAAAAGCTAACTAAAATTATATACACACATATATAGAATGTGGTGTGTGTGTGTGTGTGTGTGTGTGTGTGTGTGTGTCACATGCTAAACATGTGCTTTGCCACTAGCCACATCTCCATCTCTGAGCTTGTAGGTTTTCATATGTAAAGATATCTGAACCAAGACTACCTATGGGAACATAAGAGCAGTTAATAAGAAACACATACACACACACACACACACACACACACACAGGAACACAGAAGTGTTCTTTATGTTGGCTATGATCTAGCACTTATTCTAGTATTTTATATTATTTTTTCTTGTGTTTTTATATTTTATTTTTGAAGAGCTTATCAGACCAAAAATTCAAGGAGGAAAAAGCCTCTTCCTGGATTCAGCATTGTGCTTCAGGGGCCCAAATGATTCACTGCAGTGACACCTCTCCCTTCTGGACAGTAATAGTGAGGTGGAAGCAAGGGATGCAGATGTGTATGCGACAGCATTTCACGATGCTGTTTGTCATCTCTGCTTCAGACCCTCTCATTCCCCTTCTTCTCAGAAGTGAATAACATATTCTTAGTATATACTTAGTGACAGTGAAAATCAAACATTCCTGCTAATTATGTCTTATTAAAGTAGCACCAGATCAAGTGTAGTTACAGTAATTCTGCTGCTTCACTTATTAAATGGCATATGTTCATTAAAGTGTTCAAAGTGTCAAGTCCCAATCTTGGGACTGGGGTATAGCTCAGTGGAAAAATGTTAGTCTAGCATGCCTGAGACCCAGGTTTGATCCCTAGAAGCTAAAAAGTAATCCTAATCTTAAATATTTTGCTATAATTTCTATTTTCCTGTTAGCTAGAATGTCTGGAATTTAGCTGTATTTAATGTCACTAGGAGACCAGTACATGGTTTCATTTAATAAGTAAAATGATTATTTTGTAACTGGTAGACATAATTTTTATTTCTTTCATTGTGAATGATAAAACAGGATGTACTTACTTTGTACTTTCTTTTTCATTTCCTATTTTATTTGTTTTTCAATTCCACATATACTCGATATAATAAATCTAGAGTGCCACTATGTACTTTATATTGAACCCTTTCTAAGGGATATTTTAAAGATCCTGTTGTCTAGTATTCTTTGATCTAGAAATTATAGTAAAAGTAATACTTTTGTGACCCCCTTCAAACAATTATCTCCTATTTCCCAAACTCTTTTAAGTACTAAACATTATATTCTTAGCACCCTCCAAAAGACCTTGGTTTGTTAGGCCACCTCTCTGGAGTAGGTATTGCTTAATTACTTTTGCTTCTTGAATTTGACCAGAGGAGTTTTTTAAACTCTGCTGTTAGGAAGAAAACATAAAGGCTATTTGAACGTGACACAGCAGAATGAGAACCATAAACAGTATCTTACTCGTTCATCTCAAAGGAGTAACTAGAGCAAGAAGAGAATGAGGAATATAAGAAAAAAATAGGTCTTACTTGCTGTCCATTTGCAACCTGGTGGGTACCAGAGTAGAGGCTTTCAAATAAAGTAAAGTAAGTCCCACTGAGACACACACAATAACTAGTTTCCTGTTCTCAGGATCAATAGTTAGAAAATGCCAAAGCTGGGATCTGAGCCAACTCTCCTCAGACTAGTGCACTACAATACCTCCACTTCAGGAGACGTCTGTATGATGTACAATCACATCTTTGTACTAATATTTTTGTATCTTTTCTGGTTGGGCTTGGATTTGTGTCTTTGTTTAACTGACTCTGGTATAGGGTTATGTTCAGTGTGTCTTAAACCATTCTTGTCTGGTGCTGTCTTTTATGGGGCTGCTCTGTTCTCTATATCAGGGTCTTTATAATTAATTGCAAAAAATCATCAGTCTATTTATTAGTCTACAGTAACTTGAAATCCAGGTTATAAATATGCTGCTTACTGTCTTGTTGAAAGGATGCAGCCCTCCTGAACTTTCTTCCTGTAACCTGAAGGCCTCCAGGTATTTAGCACTCTGGGAGTAATGTCACTGAGGGCTTTCAGGTCCCGAATTTCTGTTTCTGAGCTCTTTGGTTGCTGTCTTCATGGTCAACATTCTCTTGCTTGAGGGGATGGGGAGATCTTTTGAAGAAACAGGCACTCCTGAACACTGGGTTAGAGCTGAAAACAAATAGTTGTCATACTTCTTAGGAAGTATCACGGGAAGTATGCACTTAAATCCCTTGTCTAGGTAATAACAGTTATGGTTTCTATGCTTGAATCATTTTATGTCCAAGAATCATGTCAATGTTGGTTTTAAAATATGCATGCCATCCAAACTGGTTGTCTAAAATTTTTCAATTGAAAGTGTTTTTCTTAACTAAATATTTCAGCATTTCTCCTCACATAGACAAAAAATGAGAAACTGAAGCTTATTATGAAAATAAATATTTAGACATCATCTGAAAAATCAAGATTAAATTCAAACCAATACAGTGAATTATACTTTGCTTTTTTGACAGATCTCCAAAATGCATTTTTTGACACATTTTATCCGTATATTCCAATTTACTAATTATAATTCAATTTAACAATTTTTTTAAAGACTGCCTGCTATCTGCTTTGTCCTGAGCTGGAAAGCAGCATATGTAAAATACATATAAAATTATTTCCCCATTGAAAGAATTCACAATCCAATGAGAATATGCTCATGTATAAGTATACATGAGCATATTCACATTCATACATGAGCATATTCACATTCATACATGAGTGTATTCTCGTTAGTATGCATGTGTGTGCATGTGGAACAATTAGATAAAATTTGTGTGTGTCAAAATAAGGTATTTAGACACAAAGTATAATGGGAAGTGACAATATTGATAGCATTTTTAGCAGTTTGTTCAATGTACTGCAGTTTTTCAGACTCTTTCATCTTAGCTGTGAGGCTTTGACTTGGTTTGGAAAAAAAATAATATCCTCCACAAAACAATTTTAAACCTTTGGCTTTTTGGGTATCTACTATTATTGTTTTTTTTTTTTTTTTCTCATGCAATAAAGGGGAAACGTGTTCCTTTATCCTCTTCTTATTCTGTAGTCACTGAGATACTTTTTTTTTTAACCACTGTTCTTCCTGTCTTCCTCACAGTTGCATCTCATTTCTTATTTTGGTTTTCCTGACTATATTCCAAAAGCCCAAGCTAAAGTCAAGTTATTCAGTTTCCTGGGAAACACAGTTTCTTTCCTATTTTTGTCACCTGGTTCTCAGGCTTCAGGCTTAAGTTTTAATTCACTAATATTTTGTATAATTTCATCATGTCCCCACTTAAGTATTTTTTATCTTCAAAATACGTCTTTGCATGTTATAATGTTAGAATTGTAAGTTGCCAACATCACCAAAATACATTTCTTAAAAATATATGTGGGGGGCTGGGGATGTGGCTCAAGTGGTAGCGCATGCACCTGGTATATGTGTGGCACTGGGTTTGATCCTCAGCACCACATAAAAATAAAGATGTTGTGTCTGCCGAAAACTAAAAAATAAATATTAAAAAATTCTCTCTCTCTCTCTTTCTCTCTCTCTCTCTCTCTCTCCTTAAAACAAACAAAAAAACATATGTAGGGAAAGTTGATGCAACTCTACAAATATAATATTCAGAATGTGTACTATAATAAAAAGTGAAACTACATCCTTAGCTGAAAATTATTGCTTTCTTGATGAAGTCACAAAAATCTATCTTATGCTATATTTAGTGCTTTTGTAAAGAGTAAACTTTGGAAAAAGAATCTGAAAATATGCCTAGCTGGAGTAATGGAAAAGGAGTGTGGTACATCATGAATCAATATAAGTTTATTTTGAGGAAAGCAAAATGACCAGCACAGACAATGAAATGTTTCAAGCACTGTAAAATGCATTGAGTTCCAGGAACCAGATAATTTTGTGTAAAATACCCTTCAGATTCATTTTCCCCATGATAATAAACAGTGTAAAAATGTACTAAAATATAGAAAAAATTATATTCAGAGAAGCATATTAAGTCAAAGAAATGACAGCATCATAATAGATTCCATAAAAACATTCTTGGAAAAATAAACTTGATACAACTACTATGAGGCTTAAAACAACATATCCAGCTATCAGTGGTCAATGAGAAACAACTGAAAACTTGCATCAAAACATTTGGAAAAAGTCTCCTAATAAAGCTCCTAAAAGCAAACCCTGAAATCACTCTGGCATACTTGATTAAGAAGAGAAATCATATTGTGTGATGGCTGACTGTCCATGTATCCTCCATAGCTATGCTCCAGGTAAACCCCTCCAAAAAGCCTAGAGGCTTCAATTCTTCCATGAGGCTTGATCTTATACTCTAACTTGGGTTCCTTCATGGATTGCTCTGAGAATTAAGTTTATATTTTTAAAGTGCTTGAAGTAGTAAGCAAATACTTAAACATTGTCAATTTTTATGTTATATTCCATCTTCCAATTCACTGATTGTTTCTCCAGCTTCGTTAAATGTGTTGTTAAACTAATTGTCTGTTTTAGACTTCAATTATTGAATTTTTAATTAGGAAACTTTATTTTAAAATTTATTTCTTTTGTTATTTGTTTTTTTGTTATATTTTCAAAACAAAACTTAACTTAGATATTTAAACACAATCATTTTATATTCTATGTTCACAAAAGTCCCCAAGTCTAAGATCACTTGGATTTAAACTCTTGACTTGAAGATTTCTATATCAGCTGGAAGAAAGGATTTAGGCTGGGAATCTGCACAATGACTACATAAATAACTCTGATTGAGAATTTTCAAGAAAAACTTCTTTACATTCTTTTGTACCCAATGGCAAATGTTCAAGATATGAATTAACTTGGGTTTACTCAATTGATTTTTAAAACAGTTAATAGAGATATGAGAAGAAATATGCATTTTTACTATTTTTTTATAATTTCATACTTATCTTTACTTGTGCTCTTTTTTGTTGTTGTTGTTGATTTCAATTGTTCTCAGTGGTATTTGCTTTTAATATGAATGAACACCTTTAGTACTTCCTGTCAGTAGAGTCTGCTAGCATCAAATTATCTGTTTTTGTTGACCCCAAAAGCTCCATATTTTGCCTTTATTTTTGAAATATAGATTTGTTGGATATATGATTCTTGGTTGACAATTTTTTTTCTTGTATCTCTTGGCTATTAGCCATCTAGCCTGCATTGTTTCTAAAGAGAAGTCAGCTGCTTATCTTATTAAGTTTCTCTTATATGTGATGATTTGTTTTTCTTTTGCTTATTTCAAGATTTTTCTCTTTGTCTTTGGCTCTCATCATTTGTCCTTTTTGAGGTCCATTGAGTTTTGGGATGAGTAGATTAATGTTTTTAGATAAAAGTTTTAGGTATTGTTTCTTTGAGTATTTTTTCTCCTCTTTCTAGAGCTTACATTATATATGTATTGGTGTCCTTAAGTTCTCATATTTCTCTAAATGTGTTTACTTTTTTCATTCTTTTTTATTTAGATTGCATAATTTCTACCTATCTATCTGCATGCTAATTCTTCTCCTTTTAGTTTAACCCTACTTTAAGCATTTCTCATGAATTGTCCATTTCAGCTATTATACTTTTCAACTCCAGAATCTCTATTTCCTATTCCTCTTGTTTCTTAAATTTTTTGCCTCTTTATTGATATTCTTCATTTGATGTGATCTTGTCTTTATTGATTCCTTTACTTATTTAATCATACTTTCCTTCAGTTCTTTGAAGATATTCATAACGACTCCCTTTAAGAAGTCATTATCTATTTGATTCAACATCTCATCACTCTCACAGATAATTTCTATTGCCTGATTTTCTCACCAATATATAGATTATGCTTTTGTGTTTTTCTGCATGTCTCATACTTTTTGTTGGAACCTGGGTATTTTATATAATGTGCTATAGAAACGTGGCTCTGACCACCCTGTTGTAGGGCTTACTACTGTTTTTCTCTAATTTATTCTTTTAAAAAGTGACTATAATAATATTAAAATCTATTCCTTGAACACAGTTCAAAGTTTCTCATGTTGTTCTTCAATGGCACAGGCTTAAGTATGTCCACAATCACTCTGGGATTATAGAGTTTTGTTGGTTCTATTATTTAAAAAAATGCCCTGGGACATAGATTGTTCCTTAGACTTTGCTAAACAAATGTGGTCACTATTGAAGAAATAGTTTCTGAGTTCATTGTTAGAATGTTTGGCTTTAAATTTTAATTTAATTTAATTTTTATTATTTTTAACCTCGGGAGGGCTCCTCTCAGCTGTCTCTTTCTTTGGTTCTTTTAGACAAACTAGCTGGCTAACAGTATATCCTTTACATTCAATGAATCTGCCAATCTTCTCCTAATTGGTTTTTACCATAACGTCTGAGAATGCCCACAGGAGGCTTGAATTTTTCCACACTCTGCTGCAAATAAAGTCTGTTTCTTTGAGAAGAGGTTAAAAGCTATCTGTGGGAGGCTATTTCTTTGAGGAGAGTTTAGGAGACATATTTTTTACTGTCTGCTCTCAGGCAATAGAAATTGTCTGTGAGAGTGATCAGATTTTGAATCAAATAGACAAAGTCTTAAAAGAAGTCATTATGAATATCTTCAAAGAACTAAAGGAAAGTATGACTAAGTAAGTAAAGGAATCAAATGACAAGATCACATCAAATAAAGAATATCAATAAAGAGGCAGAAAATTTAAGAAGCAAGAGGAAGAGGAGATAGAGATTCTGGAGATGAAAAGTATAATAGCTGAAATGGACAATTCATGAGAAGTGCTCGAAGAAGAGTTGAACTAAAAGGAAAAAAAATTAGCATAAAGATAGGTAGAAATTATGTGATCTAAAAAAAGAATGAAAAAAGGAAATTCATTTAGTCTTTTCAGAGTCTTCTGAACAATAACTCTAAAAATACAGTTTCTATATCTAGAAGAGATACTGCCTTGCTTCTCTCTTGGGCTAGTTAATAGTGGCCCAATGGATAAGGCAATATGAAAATACAGCAGCTCCTCTGGGGACCATGAATTGGGATCAGGCAAAAAGAATTAGAGGATTTGGGGTATATTCTATAGTAGTTGTCCATGATAAGCTTGTTGAGAAAAACAAAACACAACTCACTCTCTATAGGCCAGTGCTAGGTTAGTTATGTTTTCCTGTTCTTAGTTTTGGTGAAACATAAGCATCCATACACTTGCTGTGATACTATAAAGTAGCACTTACTTTATGTACTGAAGTTTGGAATAAATTATATTTTTGGAGTTAAGGCACACAAACATTTATTTTCTTATATTATGATTTCCATTCAGTAGTGTTCCACCCCAATAAAACTGACAACTTCCCCCATCCAATGAAACTTGGGTAAATGGATTAAAATGCTATCTAGCCACACTAATAATTTATCATTTTGTTCCATCAGAATATAGGTTTTATGTACTTCCAATCATGTGTATGAGAAACCCCTAATACTTCAATCCCTTGTTCTAGTATTCTGTGATCTTTCTCACTCCATCCTCTAAAATCTTGTTCCTTTTACTTTAGAAAATGTTAAATAATTTATTTGATTCAGAACTGATTCACTCTGGTAATCATTCTACCATTTCACTGGGGTTAAGTGAGTAGAAAGATTATGATGATTCTTAAGAAGGAAAATGAAAAAATAAATTGCTTGTGACTAAAAAGGAAAAAAATGAAACACAATTGCTTGTGTGTTGATGACTTAGGCAAAGAGGGAAGATGGGAGGGGAGGGGAGGGGGGATAGTAGGGGATAGGAAAGGTAGCAGAATACAACAGTCACTATTATGGCATTATGTAAAAATGTGAATGTGTAACCCATGTGATTCTGCAATTTGTATTTGGGGTAAAAATGGGAGTTCTTAACCCATTTGAATCAAATGTATGAAAGATGATATGTCATGAGCTTTGTAATGTTTTGAACTGCCGCAGTCTGGCTGGGCACAAAATCACGAGCCACCACACAGCTTGTAGATTCAAACAGCAACTCTTTATTCCTGAACTCACACCAGCCGTCTACAATCACGTTCTGGGGAAATCCACGTTCTCTGCCCAAATCCACATCCACTGGGCTTCTGTCTCCCAAAAAATACTGTCTGAATCCCGTGAGAACTCAAGGGGAACTCAGGCAGCAGGATACGCCCTATTCCCAGCAGGAATAATCTTAAACCTGGAACCACCCTAAACCCAGATAGTCCTAAACCGGGAATGCCCTAAACTCGGATCCGCCTTGGTCCTTGAGCAAGGTCACCTACATGCAATGTCACTGCAAAATGTCCTATTTCCATGAGTCCTTCCACTAAGCAATTTGGGGTACGCTGTCAAGGAAATTGTCATACCTACTTGGCTAATGGCTCCCAGCATTGAACAACCAATAAAAAAGAATATTTCTTTGTAATATATTA
>NW_026693270.1:0-24065 GCF_021218885.2 Marmota monax
GGGCAGAGCCGCCGCCCATGCCAGGAACAGGCCCAGCGACCTGCCGGCGGGGTAGTCACGACACCCCAATTGGAGTAGGGGCAGAGCAGAGCCACCACCTGTGCCCGAAAGGTGGGCAGATCTGCAACCGACCAGTGGGACAGGCCCAGTCGCCTGCCGGTACGACAGACACATCACCCCATTTGGAGTAGGGGCAGAGTAGAGCCGCCGCCCGCGCCTGCAGGGTAGGCAAACCTGCAACCGACCGGCGTATCAGGCCCGGTGGCCTGCTGGTGTGGTACACTCGTCACCCCAATTGGAGTAGGGGCAGAACAGAGCCGCCACCAGCGCCCAGAACAGGCCCAGTTACCTGCCGGCGTGGTAGTCACGACACCCCAATTGGAATAAGGAGAGAGCAGAGCCGCCACCCGCGCCTGCAGGAAAGAAATGCAAGCAGTATGAAAAGACAAGGAAAGAAAGGACCACAAGCAGTGCAGGTCAACGCAACTTTAGAACAGGTAACAGCTGCAGCAGATGGAATGTCAGATAAAGAATTCAGGATATACATGCTTCAGATGATCTGGAGTATCAAGGAAGACATTAGACAGCAAAATCAGACGATGAAAGATCACTTCGACAATGAATTATGCAAACAAATCCAGGAAGCAAAGGATCAACTATACAGGGAGATAGAGGTTATAAAAAACAAACAAACAGAAATCCTAGAAATGCAGGAAGCAATAAACCAACTTAAAAACTCAATGGAGAATACTACCAGCAGAGTAGAACACTTAGAAGATAGAACATCAGACAATGAAGACAAAGTATTTCAACTGGAAAAGAACATAGACAGCTCAGCAAGACTGTTAAGAAACCATGAGCAGAACATCCAAGAAATATGGGATAACATTAAGAGACCAAACTTAAGAGTCATTGGGATACAGGAAGGTACAGAGCTCCAAACCAAAGGAATGAGCAGTCTATTCAATGAAATAATACGAGAAAACTTCCCAGACTTGAAGAATGAGACAGAATCCCAAATCCTAGAAGCCTACAGGATGCCGAATGTGCAAAATCATAAGAGATCCACACCTAGACACATTATAATGAAGATGCCCAACATACAGAATAAGGAGAGAATTTTAAAAGCTACAAGAGAAAGGAAGCAGATTACATTTAGGGGTAAGCCAATCAGGATAACAGCTGATCTTTCAACACAGACTCTGAAAGCTAGAAGATCCTGGAATAACATATTTCAAACACTGAAAGAAAATGGGTTCCAACCAAGAATTGTGTATCCAGCGAAATTAAGCTTCAGGATGGAAGATGAAATTAAAACCTTCCACGATAAACAAAAGTTAAAAGAATTTGCAGCTAGAAAACCATCTCTTCAAAACATCCTTGGCAAAACATTACAGGAAGAGGAAATGGAAAATAACAATGAAAAACAACAGTGGGAGGTAGGACAGTAAAGGGGGCGAAAATAATCAAAGAGGAAAACAAACCATGTTTAGTAACAGAAATAAACAAATATGGCTGGAAGAACAACCCATATCTCAATAATAACCCTAAATGTTAATGGCTTAAACTCACCAATTAAGAGACACAGGCTAGTAGAATGGATCACAAAACAAGACCCAACAATATGCTGCCTACAGGAGACACATTTGATAGGAAGACATACATAGGCTGAAGGTGAAAGGTTGGGAAAAATCATATCACTCATATGGACTTCGGAAACAAGCAGGAGTGTCCATACTCATATCAAATAAAATAGATTTCAAGCCAAAGTTAATCAAAAGGGATAAAGAGGGACACTACATACTGCTTAAGGGAACCATACACCAACAAGACATAACAATCATAAATATTTATGCCCCAAACAATGGTGCAGCTATGTTCGTCAAACAAACTCTTCTCAAGTTCAAGAGTCTAATAGACCACATACAATAATCATGGGAGACTTCAACACACCTCTCTCGCCACTGGACAGATCTTCCAAACAACAGTTGAATAAGGAAACTATAGAACTCAATAACACAATTAATAACCTAGACTTAATTGACATATATAGAATATACCACCCAACATCAAGCAGTTACACTTTTTTCTCAGCAGCACATGGATCCTTCTCAAAAATAGATCATATATTATGTCACAGGGCAACTCTTAGACAATATAAAGGAGTAGAAATAATACCATGCATCTTATCTGATCATAATGGAATGAAACTGAAAATCAACGATAAAAGAAGGAAAGAAAAAGCATACATCACTTGGAGAATGAACAATAGGTTACTGAATGATCAATGGGTTATAGAAGACATCAAGGAGGAAATTAAAAAATTCTTAGAGATAAATGAAAACACAGACACAACATAGCGGAATCTATGGGACACATTGAAAGCAGTTCTAAGAGGAAAATTCATTGCTTGGAGTTCATTCCTTAAAAAAAGAAAAAACCAACAAATAAATGATCTCATACTTCATCTCAAAATCCTAGAAAAAGAAGAGCAAAACAACAGCAAAAGAAGTAGAAGGCAAGAAATAATTAAAATCAGAGCTGAAATTAATGAAATCGAAACAAAAGAAACAATTGAAAAAATTGACAAAACTAAAAGTTGGTTCTTTGAAAAATTAAACAAAATCGACCGACCCTTAGCGATGCTAGTGAAGAGAAGAAGAGAGAGAACTCAAATTACTAGCATACAGGATGAAAAAGACAATATCACAACAGACACTTCAGAAATACAGAAGATAATCAAAAACTATTTTGAATCCTTATACTCCAATAAATTAGAAGATAGTGAAGGCATAGATAAATTTCTTAAGTCATATGATCTGCCCAGATTGAGTCAGGAGGATATAGACAACCTAAACAGACCAATATCAATTGAGGAAATAGAAGAAACCATCAAAAGACTACCAACTAAGAAAAGCCCAGGACCGGATGGGTATACAGCAGAGTTTTACAAAACCTTTAAAGAAGAACTAATACCAATACTTTTCAAGCTACTTCAGGAAATAGAAAAAGAGGGAGAACTTCAAAATTCATTCTATGAGGCCAACATCACCCTGATACCTAAACCAGACAAAGACACTTCAAAGAAAGAAAACTACAGACCAATATCTCTAATGAACCTAGATGCAAAAATCCTCAATAAAATTCTGGCGAATCGGATACAAAAACATATCAAAAAAATTGTGCACCATGATCAAGTAGGATTCATCCCTGGGATGCAAGGCTGGTTCAATATACGGAAATCAATAAATGTTATTCACCACATCAACAGACTTAAAAATAAGAACCATATGATCATCTCGATAGATGCGGAAAAAGCATTCGACAAAGTACAGCATCCCTTTATGTTCAAAACTCTAGAAAAACTAGGGATAACAGGAACATACCTCAATATTGTAAAAGCAATCTATGCTAAGCCTCAGGCTAGCATCATTCTGAATGGAGAAAAATTGAAGGCATTCCCTCTAAAATCTGGAACAAGACAGGGATGCCCTCTCTCTCCACTTCTGTTCAACATAGTTCTCGAAACACTGGCCACAGCAATTAGACAGACGAAAGAAATTAAAGGCATAAAAATAGGAAAAGAAGAACTTAAATTATCACTATTTGCAGATGATATGATTCTATACCTAGCAGACCCAAAAGGGTCTACAAAGAAACTATTAGAGCTAATAAATGAATTCAGCAAAGTGGCAGGATATAAAATCAACACGCATAAATCAAAGGCATTCCTGTATATCAGCAACAAATCCTCTGAAATGGAAATGAGGACAACCACTCCATTCACAATATCTTCAAAAAAAAAAAATACTTGGGAATCAACCTAACAAAAGAGGTGAAAGACTTATACAATGAAAACTACAGAACCCTAAAGAGAGTAATAGAAGAAGATCTTAGAAGATGGAAAAATATACCCTGTTCATGGATAGGCAGAACTAACATCATCAAAATGGTGATATTACCAAAAGTTCTCTATAGGTTTAATGCAATGCCAGTCAAAATCCCAATGGCATTTCTTGTAGGAATAGAGAAAGCAATCATGAAATTCATATGGAAAAATAAAAGACCCAGAATAGCAAAAACAATGCTAAGCAGGAAGTGTGAATCAGGCGGTATAGCGATACCAGACTTCAAACTATACTACAGAGCAATAGTAACAAAAACAGCATGGTACTGGTACCAAAACAGGCGGGTGGACCAATGGTACAGAATAGAGGACACAGAAACCAATCCACAAAACTACAACTATCTTATATTTGATAAAGGGGCTAAAAGCATGCAATGGAGGAAGGATAGCATCTTCAACAAATGGTGCTGGGAAAACTGGAAATCCATATGCAACAAAATGAAACTGAATCCCTTTCTCTCGCCATGCACAAAAGTGAATTCAAAATGGATCAAGGAGCTTGATATCAAATCAGAGACACGCCGTCTGATAGAAGAAAAAGTTGGCTACGATCTACATTCGGTGGGGTCTGGCTCCAAATTCCTCAATAGGTCACCCATAGCACAAAAGTTAATAACTAGAATCAACAAATGGGACTTACTCAAACTAAAAAGTTTTTTCTCAGCAAAAGAAACAATAAGAGAGGTAAATAGGGAGCCTACACCCTTGGAACAAATCTTTACTCCTCACACTTCAGATAGAGCCCTAATATCCAGAGTATACAAAGAACTCAAAAAATTAGACAATAAGAGAACAAACAACCCAATCAACAGATGGGCCAAGGACCTGAACAGACACTTCTCAGAGGAGGACATACAGTCAATCAACAAGTACATGAAAAAATGCTCACCATCTCTAGCTGTCAGAGAAATGCAAATCAAAACAACCCTAAGATACCATCTCACTCCAGTAACATTGGCAGCCATTATGAAGTCAAACAACAACAAGTGCTGGCGAGGATGTGGGGAAAAGGGTACACTTGTACATTGCTGGTGGGACTGCAAATTGGTGCAGCCAATTTGGAAAGCAGTATGGAGATTTCTTGGAAAGCTGGGAATGGAGCCACCATGTGACCCAGCTATTCCCCTTCTTGGTCTATTCCCTAAAGACCTAAAAAGAGCATGCTACAGGGATACTGCTACATCGATGTTCATAGCAGCACAATTCACAATAGCAAGACTGTGGAACCAACCTAGATGCCCTTCAATAGACGAATGGATAAAAAAAATGTGGCATTTATACACAATGGAGTATTACTCTGCATTAAAAAATGACAAAATCATAGAATTTGCAGGGAAATGGATGGCATTAGAGCAGATTATGCTAAGTGAAGCTAGCCAATCCCTAAAAAACAAATGCCAAATGTCTTCTTTGATATAAGGAGAGTAACTAAGAACAGAGTAGGGATGAAGAGCATGAGAAAAAGATTAACATTTAACAGGGATGAGAGGTGGGAGGGAAAGGGAGAGAGAAGGGAAATTGCATGGAAATGGAAGGAGACCCTCAGGGTTATACAGTGGAGGGGGTAGAGAGAGAGGAGGGGAGGGGAGGGGAGAGGTGGGGAGGGGGGAGGGTGGAGGATGGGAAAGGCAGCGGAGCACAACAGACACTAGTATGGCAATATGTAAATCAATAGATGTGTAACTGATGTGATTCTGCAATCTGTGTATGGGGTGAAGGTGGGAGTTCATTACCCACTTGAATCAAAGTGTGGAATATGATATGTCAAGAAATTTGTAATGTTTTGAACAACCAACAATAAAAAATTAAAAAAAAATAAATAAAAATTGAAAGCTGATTCTAAAATTTTCACAGAAATGCAACTGACTTAAAATAGCCAAACAATTTTTAAAAAGTTAAAGAACTTACATTAAACAAAAAAGAACTTACATTGTCTGAGTTTATGATTTACTATTAAAGTCATTAAAGCTGTGGTATTTGTGAAACGATAAACATACAGATCAATAGAATTAACATAGGTCAATAGAAGAGAGTCCTGAAATAATTCTAGTTATATAATAATAATATTCTTATTAAATTATTGTAAAACATAATTATTTAATCATATAATAGTCATTAAATAATAATTTAATAACAATGTAATTTTTATTAAACAATTCTATATGTAGTCCATTGATTTTCAGTAAATGGTGCTAGAATAATTGAATTTCCATATGAAAAATGGAAACATCAGCCTTCCATATATGAAATTAATTCAAGATTAATCATAGACTTAAATATATGTTATGGTTTGGAGAGCCTTAACCCAATCAGCGTGTTAATCATCTGATGGGATTAATTGAGTGGTAACTAAGGCAGGTGGGGTGTGACAGGAGGAGGTAGAGCATTGGGGGCGTGGCTTTGGTATATTTTGGTATATATATATATATATATATATATATATATATATATATTTGTATCTGGTGAGTGGAGCCTCTGTCTGCTCTCTGATCACTATGTGAGCTGCTTTCCTCTGCCATACTCTTTGCCATGGTGTTCTGCCTCACCTAGAGCCCGGAGGAATGGAGCTGGTCTTCCATGGACTAAGAATTCTGAACCATAAGGCCTCAAATAAACTTTTCCTCTTCTACAGTTGTGCTGGTCAGGTCCTGTAGTCACAGCAGGGAAAAAGCTGATGAAAACAATGTATAAGTCAATATTATAAAGCTTTCTTTAAAAATGGAGAAAACTTTGTGACTTTGGGCAGTGATGAATTTCTTAGGTATCACACATGAGGCATAAACCAAAAAAGAAAAAAATGGACAAATTGGACTTTATTAAAATTAAAAACTTCTGCTCATCTAGAGACACTATGAAGAACCTAAAAAGCTAAGCCACAGAAAAAGGAGAAAATATTTTCCAAGCATGTAGCTGACAAAGGACTCGATTCCAAAAAATATATATGGGATTCCTATAACTGAAAAAGAAGGCATCCAACTCAGTTTTTAAAATGGGCAAATGATTTGCACATAAAAATACAAAATGGCTCAATTATTTTGGAAAAGATGTCACCCTCTTAAAATGTTAAATTTACCATACAAACCAGAATACTTCTTCTACATATTTACCAAAGAGAAATAAAAACTTATATACCCAAAGATTTATACACAAATATTTATGACTTCATTAATCATGATCGTTCAAAGCAGGAACAACTGAAATGTTCATCAGTATTAGCTGAATGGGCAAATAAAGTATGATAGGTCAATATATCATGTATCATATATCAATATGATGAAAGATTACTCAGCAGTGAAAAAGAATGAACTACTGATAGAGATGTAGTAATCTGGAAGAATTTAAAAAATCATCCTGCTGAGTGAAATGCAACACAGTGTATTACATATGTTTTCACTTACATAAAATTTTAGAAAAGGCAAACAAATCCTTAGTGATGAAGAGTGCATTAGTGGAGGCTGGGGTTTAGGGATGGGGCGAGAGGCAGGGGGGCAAGAATCTTTTGGGATGGAGAACAAATTTTGTACTTTGACTATAGTGATGGTTTCATGTACCAAGTCAAAAGCCAGCAATTCTAAAGTTTAAATAGATGTAATGTATTATATTTTAATTAGGTTGATTTACAAAAGGAATCCTGAAAATCAAGTAAAAGAAGATACTGGAGGCAGCTCTGGCTCTGCGGCCTGGGCCCTTCTGTTCTGCAACCTGCTCAGGCTTCACCCACTGTGAGCCTGAGGTGGTGGCTGTCCACCTGCAACAATAGAGAGGAGCAGCAGCAGGAGCGGAACTCCAAGGACAGTATCCCAGAGGCTGGAGCAGGACTACCTTCAGATGAAGAAAGACCCGGTACCTTACATCTGCCTTACATCCTCAAATCTCACTGTGGTCTGCAGCCCTGAGGTGACCCCTTACAAAGGTGAGTGAGCGTGTTCTGAATAGACCTGCCCACCTAGCACTGTTTTCTGTAGAGGTCAGTCCTTCTAGTTTGTATGTACGATTGGTTAAAGCGCACCTACTTGGAAACACGTCCTGGTGTTCCTCCAAGCCCTACCAGTGTTGCTCAGTTTGGTTTGGCTGGTGTGTCTGAACCTCCAGGGACCGTCTGTATGCTTCTACCTTCTACCTAGCATAGCTGGAGCTGGGAAAAAGAGAGTGGAATAAACAGTAAAACATGCCATATTCTTCCTAAGACTGGGGGAATATCTTCAAAGAGGCCTAGTCTGTGCTGGGCATTTCCAGTGTTTGTGATTTAAGAACAGTCTCTGAGCTAAGTGAGGCTTCTTCTTGTGGCTTAGGGAGGACATAGGACCTTCCCAGCTTCTCAGCTCTCCTACCTGCTGCCAAGCTGACCCACTGGCCTGACCCCTCAGGTCACCAGATTCCATTTAGGGTCCTTGGTGTTGTTTACAAAGTAGACCTCAGAGTTGTCAGCCAGAAAGTCTGTGGGAACCAGTGGGAAGAATGATGCCAACTTCTGGGTTTGGACCAGTTCAGGAACGTACCCAAGGACACTGTTCTACAGGCAAGCCCAGTTCAGCACTGGCCGGGTGGGTCCTTTCTGGGTTCCTCAGCCACCAGGCTGACTTCACATGGTCAAAGCTGCAGACTTTTGGAGGCTTTGCATAAGACTTCAAGAGTGGAGACGAGTTTGAGAAGCACTGCTTTATCAGGGATGTGGCTCAGTGATGGGGCCTTCAGTTGGATTCCCAGCACCAAAAGAAGAAAGAAAAGAAAACCACTGTTTTGGACAGTCAAGTGAGAATTGTGGGTAGTTAAGAATTGAAAAACACAGCTCTCTTGAAGGTAGCTAGGTGGATGTTTTGATGGCCTTGAGGTAGATTCTCCTGTGGTCCAGGAGTTGGGTTCTGGGATAATCATGGGAAGCACATCTGTAGAAGCATATCTACAGGGTGGGCATGTTGTGATGAGACTGTGTGTAGTGATATGCACTGGAGAACATGGTCCATGTGTCAGGAGAAGTCCCCTTGATGAGTCCCTAGTCATGTGGTGAAAGCCGGGCTTCAAAATACTTGGTCCAAATAAAAAGAAAATTCAGATTATGTGAGTATTCCTAACAAGCTTGGAAAACATAAACCAAAAATGAAGCAAGTGGGATTATGCTGGTGTGTATATTATTTTAATCTTTGTTTTTCTCATGTTTTCTGAATAGATAGCAAATATTTGTCAAAAAAAAAGAAAAATAAAGATACTGACAAAGAGTGTAAATGATAGTTTATCTTATAGAAGAGTAAATGGATGGGTCTACATGCTATTTCTTTAAATAATAATTCAGTTTCATTTTCATCATTGACACTGTGGAGTTCTGGGTTGAAACAGCTTATTAAACTCATGAATCACTATCTTTGCCAACATTATAATAGAAATCCCAGCATTAATATAAAAATCCCAGTGTTAAAAAAGTAAATATTTGGTGATTATAACCAACTGACTTTTTCTATGTTTGGAATATGCAAAGGTTAAGACCCAGTGATGGATTATCTGTATTATTTATTCCAAAGAGTAGTCAAAATCTTGTCTTTTAAAAAAATGAACATAAATTATTTAATTTTTCAAACACAAAATATAAGGATCTTAAACACGAAGCCACAATAGTTTTCTTAAGTACCATCACAGTCTGTTAAATTTAAGTCTATAATTTCACAAATACTTAGGCCCCAATTCAAATGTGATGTCATTTTAAAATCCATTTGTTGAGAAATCCTACTGTATGTTATATAATTAACTTAAAATATATTTAGCATTTTATGTTACTTGTTAAATAGTGAAAAGATGGATGTTTTCCCTGATTTATTATAAATTTTAAAGATGATAATAAAATAACCTTATTTTATACAACTTTAGTGTTATACTGATCTCAATGAAATATGTGCAATAAAGAAGGTGGTTGGCCTTAGTCCCTGGTTACTGGAAGGTAACCTCTAAACCCTTAAAATTTCCCTAGTGATAGGACTATCTTCACCATTCATGAAGGATCCCTCAGACCTTCATGCTAATAAGGTTTATGCTAATGAGATAACTCAGGGTGGGTCTAGCCATGCCAGAAACACCAGCCACATTATTAGAGAATTGGAGCTTTGAGCCCTTTGATATCAGCCCAAACTCCTTATCAGTGCAACCTCTGGGGTGTTCTGTGGGGGCTAGATATTGAGTCACATGGACAATGACCTAATCAATCACGCCCAGTGTTGGCAGTAGCCTTTGCATATTCTTGCTCTTTGAGACCAGAAGATCCTGCATCTCTGAGGATAACAGAAAGCTCCATATTTGGACCCTGCCAGACTGATTCCTGTGCATCTCTTCTTTTGGCTGATTCTCATTCATCTCCTTTAACTACAGTAAAACTACAATTATAGTACTTCTTAAGTTCTGTGGGTCATTTTAGTGAATTATCAAATCTAAGGGAATCTGGGCGTGCCTGGATATGTAACAAACTGACCTCAATGATGGTGGTCCTGGCCCTCCTTCCCCACATGAGGCCAGAGTCTTCAGTGAGGGGGATCTTATGTAGGACTATGTTCTCAGACTTTGCAGTATAGGAAATGCATTGTGAGTATTTTGACTTAAAATATTTCTTGTAAAGTACAAATATCATAAAATAACTTGTGGAAATTCATTGTGGGCAGGTCTGTGAGATAATATACTGGGTGAAGAATTTTAAAGTGGAAAATTTTATGGCAGTAGGCAGTGTAATCACCACGTGTGTGTGTGTGTGTGTGTGTGTGTGGTGGTGGTGAAGGGGAGCAGATTCTCAGTTCTGTGACTCAAATGTGTTGCTGCATCCTTTGAATGACTTGCTTTCCTTAGGTATTCATATTATTTTATGACTGCGGTGGCCCTTTGCTATTGTAGCTTATTTTCCCTTTCTTTTTAGTACTAGACTCTGATTTCTGTTCAGAATTCACCCCTCCTCACTTGCCCAGACTCCCTTCCCATACTTACCTCAATATGTGGTGCTGATGACCCCAACCAGGTGCAAATGCTAGACTGTGCCCCTTTTGGTTTAAACCAAATCAGCACATTCCCTTTTCTTGAACAGAGACTGACTCATGTGACCCATTTTGGTTCAAAGGGCTGTGGAGAGACATTCTTTAGGGACTTCTAGAAAACAAATTTCTTGAAATTTCAAAAAGTCTAACAGCCAAGACACTGTCTACTTGGTGCTTGTTCAGGAGACCTCCACTATTCCAGGGTCCTTGGCAGCTACTTTGCAACCACAGGTTGAAGCCTTAGGATGAATTCTTGGTATTAGTGTTGAACTGTTCAGTCAAACCTCACCTGAAACTCACACCATTGTTAAAATGTTCAGCTACATGAACCAAGGGATTGGCTTCACTTTCCCAGTGAATTTGGATCAGTGTTTTCTGATATTTGTATCCAATCCTGTTCTAGGATGATAACTTGAATATAGAAGAAGATGATGGTTTTGAGATGGAACAAAAGTCACAATTAAAATAATATTCTTACAGGCACATTTGATCATCTCAGCCTCTTCTATAAATCCCTTCAAATGAAAGAAAAAAATGTCATATTTATTCAAAACTGCATTTTTACTACTTTCATGAAAATCAAGAAAGGGCATCATCAACATATGAGAAACAGGAATTTTCTGGACTATGTAAAGTAATGGGACAGACTTGATAAGGGTTGAGAAAACACAGAGAACTGCCAGGTAGATATGAGCAGTTTGAGAAATATCAAAGGAACAAAGAAAAGGAGGGGGCCACGAAACAATAGGTGGGTGACTGTTACTGAGCTGGCCAGATAGATCCATATACCCTCTAACACTGAGCCTCAGGTCCTGGGGTTGAGGGGTGGGTGAATAGGGAAAGGGCATGAACTCCTGGTTAAAACACCAAGATCTGCACCTAAGTGGGTTAACTGCTGCCTGGGCAGGGCTCAGAGTTTGCATCAGGGAGTCTTCCACAGAGCACCTTGTCAACTCTCCTAGTCAGACAAGTGGGTTGGGGGGGGGGGGGGAAGACCCTTGCAACTGCAAAGCTTCTTAAATAAAGCTTCTCAGTCTTCATTCATACACACGAGTGGGAAATCCAGAAATACTAGACACCTTGTGCAAAACCAACAGCAAGAAAGATCAAGTGGAATGAACAACTAGTGGATCCTAGAAAAGACAGACTGTTCAGAGAAAAAAAAAACATCTTAAAAGAAATCTATTTTCTGTCTTTGGATAAAACCAACAATGGCAACATCTGAAGGGTATATTTACATTTGTAAAACAAGAATAGGCAACTGTAAGAAAGTAACAGAGAACAAGAGAGGGTTTTTGAAAATTGAAAATATGATTGACAAAGTAAAACTTTAATGGGAGAAACTCAAAACTGAATTAGTAACCGAGGGATGAGAATAGGATCAGGGAGGCAGAAAGGAGCATTTTTCTTTTTATTCTATGCATTTCTATATTATTTGAATTTTCTTTGTTGCTGAAGCAGTTTCTTTTTTCCATATATTTATTGGTGCACTATAGTTGTACATAGTGATGGGATTCATTGTTAAAATTCATCCATGCATGCAATGTAATGACATAATTTGGCCAATGTCACACCCCGGTATTTCCCCTTTCCCTCCTCTTCTCCTTCCCCCAGTTCCTTTCCTCTACTCTACTGATCTTCCTTTGATTTTCATGTGAAAATGAGCCCCTCCTTTCCTTTCTTCTTTCCTCCTTAGCTCCCATGTACAACAGAAATCATACAACTTTTTGAGTTGGTCTTATTTTGCTTAACATGAAGTTCTCAAGTTCCATCCACTTTCCTGCAAATAACATAATTTCATTCTTCTTTCTGGCTGAGTAAAACCCCATTGTGTATTATATCTACCACATTTTCTTTATCCATTCATCTAGGTTGGTTCCATAGTTGACAATAGTGCATTGTCCTACTATAAACATGTATATGCATGTATCCCTGTAGTATGCTGACCTTAATTCTTTAGGATAGATGCAAGGAGTGGTATAGCTGGGTCATAGGATGGTTCCATTCCTAGCCTTTTGAGGAACCTCCATGTTGATTTCCATAGTGGTTGTACTAATTTATGGTCCTGCCACATCCTCCTATCTGCTGTATTATTTGAATTTTTTAAAAAGAAAGTATTAATTGAGTAAAAAAAAAGAAGAAAAAATAAGAAATTGAAATCTGACCTCAAAATTCTACTTTTGGTAGTTATTTTTCATTTTTTGGTAAATACTAAAGAAATCAACCCAGATGCAGATAAACATGTATGGTATTTAACATATCTTTATATTTATAATAGGAAAATTTGGGATAACATTCTATTTAGCAATAGCAAAGTGACCTAATAAATTATTGAGCAACCATATAAGAATGTTATCATTAAAAAATCATGTTTTCAAAATATATCTAAATGTGGAAAAAACATACAGGATATGTATGTGATAAAAATAGAATTAAAACTATACATAGCATATTCAAAATCAAATATTTCAATCAAATATTCCCTGTAGTTGCCTCTGAATGATATTGATTTTTACTTCTGAATTTGCCAAAGTTTTCATATTTAAAATCCACCACTAATTTACTTTAGAGGAAAAAAAAAAAGGGAAAAGATGCGGATCAAGGAGGACATGGATTGAGTCCACACTGTCTCTCTCTCTCTGAGGTGTATGTTTCAGTGAATCTATTGCTGGTCTAAGGGAAAACCTACATCGGATTTTCTTTCTTATAAAATAGAAGGCATGCCCACTATTTTGTAGTTTCTTAAAAATTTTTTTGTTTTCATTCTAAACAATACTGATAGGCATCCATTCAAATGAATCATATTAATCAACCACCTCATGTAGCATGAACAAAATATTTATGGCATGATATGCACAACTCCTACGTATGCATATACACAGACACTGCTGCAAATCTATTCATGTGTTTTCCAGCCACCAAGTATTGAGAAGTGTTAAAATTTTATCCATGTATTAAAAACTTAAAGCCCATATCTGGCACATTGAAAAATATGAGTATGCTCGCTCCAGAGTACTTGTGAAATATGGTAATCTTTCATTAATCTAAATATTTATATAAAAATTTAACTAATTGGTGCTTTTTCATATTCTAGTTGTTTTCAAGAATTGAAGGAGATGGTTTACCCATTGATTAAAAGCATATTTTCTTTCTTTATGAACTGCCATTTGATATTTGAAATATCCTTGAATGCATAGGCATTATACTATTACCTCTCCTCAAAATTAATTGATTAGAATGCTACTCCTCAGAGGAACTCTCCCCTGTCATTAGTCTATATGATTGACGAAGATATCACAACAGTTTTGAGAAATCAGAACATCCATTTATTTGGAACAGGTTTTTAATGTGAGGATTTAGTGCCATTCAGCACACTCATGCAGTTTTGTTTGCTTTGTAAATTCATTTGATAAATCGCTACTTCATGCTTACACATAAAAGCTTTCATCCACGCTACCGTCTCTGATTTTCATAATCAGTTTAGTACTATAGAAGAAAAATCATGGGCTTTGGGAATAAACTGGCTTCAGTTGGAATTCTGATTCTCGTACGTTCAAACTGAATGATTTGAGGAAAGTTACCTCTTTGAGCCTCAGTTTATTTATCTGTAAAAAGACTAAAGACTAAAGAAAATTAGACAAAAGTAAAAGACAAACTAGTATAGAAGTTGGATCTGATTTGGATAAATGTCTCTAATTATGTATTCTATAATATAACTATTGTTATTTTTTAATATTAGGGTCTGGTATTCTATTCCACAGAGGTAGAGACCTGGAGGTTTATAATTCAGTCTAAATAATACCGATGACTTGAGTGATAGAGTCTGTTTCCTCACCTGTAATGTGGGTGGTGGGTGGAAGTAGGGGGCTGAAGGAGATTAGTAGAGCTTCTCCTAGCTGGTGTGAGAATTTTGAGCAAACATCTTACTTAGCACTGTTACCCATGTGACAGGCATATTGGCCACATCAGAGCTGAGACTGGCCAGAATTAGCTATGTCTTCCTTTAAAGAATCTTTGTGTCCAAGGCTGATTAGTTTTCTGTCTTAGAAAGAATGTGTTTGGGTGGGGCACTTTACATGTCTACTATCTTGGACTGTTTGGGGTACAGGTTTTAGCCATATTTTTTGCTTTGTTTGGAGCCCGAGTCTTGTGGGGAAAACATGTGAACTCTCCTCATTTGTGGACTACTGATCTTCCTGAGGTACTTTGTGAGGGATCTAAAGGAAACCAGAACAAAGAGAGAGAAACAAAACCTTGAATTAAAACTTTGTATAAGGAAGGATTTTGGCAGGCTGGGCTGCTCTGGACAGCAAGCCCTAAATATTAGAGCTCAGATACGGGGTGAGACTGTTCCTCTCAACCCAGATATGGCTTTGCTCTCTAAATCTCCTCTCACTACCATCAGACCCCCTTTCAAGCCTGAGCTGCCTGTCCATCCTGTCCACTCAAAGGAGAGAGGGGCTCTGGTACAGAGGAGAGGACCCAAGGGAATCACAGGCTCTGTTGAGGGGATCTTCTGTAGAAGTCCTTATAAGAAGCTGTGGAATTTCCCAGCAGTTGGCAACAGTGAAGAGCAGCTGAGCTGGGTGGTTTCCAGGAGACCACTTGGCCTTGGGGGGCCAGTAGCCTGTAGGTGATGAAGTCAAAGTGGTCAACAGGGTAGGACAGCAGAGGGCAGGTGGTGATCATGATCACATATGTGACACCCCAGTCCTTTCATTAGGACTCCTAGGGGAATCAATCCAACTGGTGGACATTGGAGTTACAACCCTGGACATTCTTTGGACTGAATGGGAACAGGAAATTCAGAGAGGCCTGGACTTCTGTTCATTATGGTGTGTGTGCAGAGGGGTTGTTGGTGGTGGTGGTTTTATATTGAGTGCTGAGATCTTATTTGTGACCCCTGGACACACTGGTCTTATTTGAGATGTACTGGTTGTCCTTGATATTTAGACAGTATATGACTTGCTGTTGATAAACCCTATAGTTTATCTTGTCTTTGGCAAGGGCTTATTGCCTGCTGTGTTCAAAAACCTATTGTAAGGTCCTTGCTTAGCATTTGGACGGCCATCTTAAGTGACAGCTGCCATTTTAAGAAAAATTTCACTTTCCCGCCCAAGGACGCTTTTGAGAAAGGCTCACCACTCCCTCATACCAGCCCAACCTTTCACTGCCTGCATTAGGACCACCCCTCCTCCAATCTCTTAGCCTGCCCCATAAAAGTCCCCAACCGCAAGCCTGTTTTGCCTCTCTCTGTCTATGGAGAGATGTGTCTCTATTTGCAGCTCTGACAAATAAACTCTCATGTGTATCTCTGCCTGGTCTCCATCTTTCATTTCTCGCTCGCCCATCTCCCAGTTCCTTGCTTTCCTTTCACCTATACTAAGTGCTGTGGAAGGTATGGTCTTGTCCTTGGCTGCCCATTGTCCACCCCCCTCTAGTCGTAATTCCCAGTGCAGGAATCATGCACTGGGAAGATTTTCTTTTCCCCACAAGGAAAGCTGAAAGGCGAGTGACTCACCCCAGAGGGAGATTCAACCAAGAGATTTTATTGGGGGGCTGTCCTAAGGAGAGGCAGAGAGCAAAGAGAGGAGAGGAGGAGGGCAAAGAGAGAGGGAGAGCAGAGAGAGGAGAGAAAGAAGAGGAAGAGGGCAGAGAGCGTCAGGTGGCAAGCTTCGGCTTAAGAAGGGTTGCATAGGCGACATGGTGGGTGCTGATTGGCAGGATGACTCAGGAACAGTGAGCAGACACTGTGTCCTATGGGATTGGCGCCCTTCAGAGACGAGGGGGAAGGGTAAGGGATTCCATGATGTTCTCGCGAGAAGAGGGAGTCTCTCTCTCTCTCTCTCTCTCTCTCTCTCTCTCCCCCCCCCACCAGTTTCCTTTGTTCTTGGATCATTTCTTCACAAATAACGTGAGAGATGGGTGAGGATATTTTGAAAATATCATTTTTAATTTGAGAAAAGTTAGATAAGTAAAAAGAAAGGAGGGGATCCAACATGGCGGCGAGAGGGGAGGCAGCGCTTTCAGTACCTCCTCAACAAAGGGGTCAGAGAGACGCATGGATACGCTTAGATATGACCTGCTGAGAAACTCCTAGCAAAATTCCACTAAAGAGAGACCGGCCGGGAATTGGAAGGATTTTTGGAGGTGACAGTCTGCGCTAGACGAGTGAATCTCCGCCACGCAGCGCAGAGGTCCAGACCCGCCAGCCGCTGCCCGCGCGACTCGGCGACTGTCGGCTGCCTGCACGCGGCCCGCGTCAGGGCGGATAGCCTCCGAGGCGCAGCGCAGCGCAGCAGGAGCGGTGCAGGGCCTCTAGGAAGAGGTCTCTCGCCAAGCCTTCATGAAATAGCAAACCGGGAGCTGAAACCAACCAGAGACAGACCAGTCCCACCCCTCCCTTCGGACACTCTGGCAAGGAGCCTGGGGCCTGCCATAGCAGAGTGGTGACATCACCAGAGTTCCGCCGACAGAATTCCTTCCCAGCGGAATCCACATTAGCAGGTGTGTGACTCCCACCCCCTCCAGATACAAGCAGCCAGGAAACCACCGGGGGCGTGTCTGTAGGGAAGCAGAGGGGACTCCAGATCCCCACCTCCCCTTAACACCAGCGGCGACACCCAAGATCTTAGCCGCCAGTTTCTGGGGGCGTGCCCACCAAAGGGGTCCTGAAAATTTAACTGTTGGTTCCCAGATCACCCCACCACAGCACTGGGGCTTAATTGAATGACAGAGAGGGTGTTCATCGTTCGGGATATAGGACACGCGGTGGGGCTGCAAGTGTAATCAGATCCTTGGGGAACCGCCTCTGGTGAACAGGACCTGGCTGGCTGGCTGGGAGGAGGAACAGGGGGAGGGGCCGGATAAGTGAAAGGGCTCTGGACTAACAGGATTGAGAGACTCCCAGGAGCCACCGTACAGGGATTTCTGTCAGCACATAGAGGGCAGAAGCTCAGCTCAGAGGGCACAGCTCCGCCTATTGGAAGAGAAGAAAATGGGATTCAGCCATAGAACAGGGGATGCCAGCATGGCAGAGATCTGATGTCATCGGAGAGCGGCCGAGGAGAAAACTTCATCGGTGCCAGCGGCGACGGAAACAGTTGGTCCCCTGGTAGGGAGGGTGAGTCACAGATACCCGAGTCTCTCTCGCTTTGTCGTCGAGCCAGAGGCGAGGAGAGGGGCCGCCGCCCACTCCCGCAAGGTAGGAAGACCTGCGACCAACCTGCAGATCAGGCCCAGCGGTCTGCAGGCGTGGTAAGAGGGGCAGGGCAGAGCCACCGCCCGCGCTGGCAAGGTAAGCAGACCTGCGACAGACCTGTGGATCAGGCCCAGCGGCCTGCCAGCGTGGTACACACTTCACCCCAACTGGAGTAGGGGCAGAGCAGAGCCTTAGCCCGCGCCCAGATCAGGCCCAGCGGCTCGCCTGTGTGGTGGTCAAGTGACCCCAATTGGAGTGGGGGCGGAGCGGAACTGACACCCTTGCCCACAAGGTGGGCAGACCTGCGACCAACCTGCAGATCAGGCCTAGCGGTCCCCGGGCGTGGTAGGAGGGGCAGGGCAGAGCCTTCGCCCCCACCTGCAAGGTAGGCAGACCTGCGACAGAACAGCGGATCAGGCCCAGGGGTCCGCGGGCGTGGTAGACACCTCACACCAATTGGAGGAGGGGCAGAGCAGAGCCCCTGCCCGCACCTGCAAGGGAGAATTTTCAACTATACAAGAGCAACATAAATATATAGGGGGGGGGAAAAATTTCAAAAACACAACAGTTTCACCAAGAAGAAAGAAACGCAAGCAGTATGAAAAGACAAGGAAAGAAAGGACTACAAGCAATGCAGGTCAGCTCAACTTTAGAAGAGGTAACAGCTGCAGCAGATGGAATGTCAGATAAAGAATTCAGGATATATATGCTTCAGATGATCTGGAGTATCAAGGAAGAAATTAGACAGCAAAATCAGACAATGAAAGATCACTTCGACAAGGAATTACACAAACAAATCCAGGAAGCAAAGGATCAACTATACAGGGAGATAGAGGTTATAAAAAACAAACAAACAGAAATCCTAGAAATGCAGGAAGCAATAAACCAACTTAAAAACTCAATTGAGAGTACTACCAGCAGAGTAGAACACTTAGAAGATAGAACATCAGACAATGAAGACAAAGTATTTCAACTTGAAAAGAACATAGACAGCTCAGCAAGACTGTTAAGAAACCATGAGCAGAACATCCAAGAAATATGGGATAACATTAAGAGACCAAACTTAAGAGTCATTGGGATACAGGAAGGTATAGAACTCCATACCAAAGGAATGAGCAATTTATTCAATGAAATAATACGAGAAAACTTCCCAGACTTGAAGAATGAGACAGAATCCCAAATTCTAGAAGCCTACAGGACGCCGAATGTGCAAAATTATAAGAGATCCACACCTAGACACATTATAATGAAGATGCCCAACATACAGAATAAGGAGAGAATTTTAAAAGCTACAAGAGAAAGGAAGCAGATTACATTTAGGGGCAAGCCAATCAGGATAACAGCTGATCTTTCAACACAGACTCTGAAAGCTAGAAGATCCTGGAATAACATATTTCAAACACTGAAAGAAAATGGGTTCCAACCAAGAATTGTGTATCCAGCGAAATTAAGCTTCAGGATGGAAGATGAAATTAAAACCTTCCACGACAAACAAAAGTTAAAAGAATATGCAGCTAGAAAACCATCTCTTCAAAACATCCTCAGCAAAACATTACAGGAAGAGGAAATGGAAAATAACAATGAAAACCAACAGTGGGAGGTAGGACAGTAAAGGGGGGGGAATAATCAAAGAGGAAAACAAACCATGTTTAGTAACATAAATAAACAAATATGGCTGGAACAACAACCCATATCTCAATAATAACCCTAAATGTTAATGGCTTAAACTCACCAATTAAGAGACACAGGCTAGTAGAATGGATCTCAAAACAAGACCCAACAATATGCTGCCTACAGGAGACGCATTTGATAGGAAAAGACATACATAGGCTGAAGGTGAAAGGTTGGGAAAAATCATATCACTCATATGGACTTCGGAAAAAAGCAGGAGTGTCCATACTCATATCAAATAAAATAGATTTCAAGCCAAAGTTAATCAAAAGGGATAAAGAGGGACACTACATACTGCTTAAGGGAACCATACACCAACAAGACATAACAATCATAAATATATATGCCCCAAACAATGGCGCAGCTATGTTCATCAAACAAACTCTTCTCAAGTTCAAGAGTCTAATAGACCACCATACAATAATCATGGGAGACTTCAACACACCTCTCTCGCCACTGGACAGATCTTCCAAACAAAAGTTGAATAAGGAAACTATAGAACTCAATAACACAATTAATAACCTAGACTTAATTGACATATATAGAATATACCACCCAACATCAAGCAGTTACACTTTTTTCTCAGCAGCACATGGATCCTTCTCAAAAATAGATCATATATTATGTCACAGGGCAACGCTTAGACAATATAAAGGAGTAGAGATAATACCATGCATCCTATCTGACCATAATGGAATGAAACTGAAAATCAACGATAAAAGAAGGAAGGAAAAAGCATACATCACTTGGAGAATGAACAATAGGTTACTGAATGATCAATGGGTTATAGAAGACATCAAGGAGGAAATTAAAAAATTCTTAGAGATTAATGAAAACACAGACACAACATATCGGAATCTGTGGGACACATTGAAAGCAGTTCTAAGAGGAAAATTCATTGCTTGGAGTTCATTCCTTAAAAAAAGAAAAAACCAACAAATAAATGATCTCATGCTTCATCTCAAAATCCTAGAAAAAGAAGAGCAAAACAACAGCAAAAGAAGTAGAAGGCAAGAAATAATTAAAATCAGAGCTGAAATTAATGAAATCGAAACAAAAGAAACAATTGAAAAAATTGACAAAACTAAAAGTTGGTTCTTTGAAAAAATAAACAAAATCGACAGACCCTTAGCGATGCTAGCGAAGAGAAGAAGAGAGAGAACTCAAATTACTAGCATACGGGATGAAAAAGGCAATATCACAACAGACACTTCAGAAATACAGAAGATAATCAAAAATTATTTTGAATCCTTATACTCCAATAAATTAGAAGATAGTGAAGGCATCGATAAATTTCTGAAGTCATATGATCTGCCCAGATTGAGTCAGGAGGATATAGACAACCTAAACAGACCAATATCAATTGAGGAAATAGAAGAAACCATCAAAAGACTACCAACTAAGAAAAGCCCAGGACCGGATGGGTATACAGCAGAATTTTACAAAACCTTTAAAGAGGAACTAATACCAATACTTTTCAAGCTACTTCAGGAAATAGAAAAAGAGGGAGAACTTCCAAATTCATTCTACGAGGCCAACATCACCCTGATACCTAAACCAGACAAAGACACTTCAAAGAAAGAAAACTTCAGACCAATATCTCTAATGAACCTAGATGCAAAAATCCTCAATAAAATTCTGGCGAATCGGATACAAAAACATATCAAAAAAATTGTGCACCATGATCAAGTAGGATTCATCCCTGGGATGCAAGGCTGGTTCAATATACGGAAATCAATAAATGTTATTCACCACATCAATAGACTTAAAAATAAGAACCATATGATCATCTCGATAGATGCGGAAAAAGCATTCGACAAAGTACAGCATCCCTTTATGTTCAAAACTCTAGAAAAACTAGGGATAACAGGAACATACCTCAATATTGTAAAAGCAATCTATGCTAAGCCTCAGGCTAGCATCACTCTGAATGGAGAAAAATTGAAGGCATTCCCTCTAAAATCTGGAACAAGACAGGGATGCCCTCTCTCACCACTTCTGTTCAACATAGTTCTCGAAACACTGGCCACAGCAATTAGACAGACGAAAGAAATTAAAGGCATAAAAATAGGAAAAGAAGAACTTAAATTATCACTATTTGCAGATGATATGATTCTATACCTAGCAGACCCAAAAGGCTCTACAAAGAAACTATTAGAGCTAATAAATGAATTCAGCAAAGTGGCAGGATATAAAATCAACACGCATAAATCAAAGGCATTCCTGTATATCAGCGACAAATCCTCTGAAATGGAAATGAGGACAACCACTCCATTCACAATATCTTCAAAAAAAATAAAATACTTGGGAATCAACCTAACAAAAGAGGTGAAAGACTTATACAATGAAAACTACAGAACCCTAAAGAGAGAAATAGAAGAAGATCTTAGAAGATGGAAAAATATACCCTGTTCATGGATAGGCAGAACTAACATCATCAAAATGGCGATATTACCAAAAGTTCTCTATAGGTTTAATGCAATGCCAATCAAAATCCCAAAGGCATTTCTTGTAGAAATAGAGAAAGCAATCATGAAATTCATATGGAAAAATAAAAGACCTAGAATAGCAAAAACAATGCTAAGCAGGAAGTGTGAATCAGGCGGTATAGCGATACCAGACTTCAAACTATACTACAGAGCAATAGTAACAAAAACAGCATGGTACTGGTACCAAAACAGGCGTGTTGACCAATGGTACAGAATAGAGGACACAGAAACCAATCCACAAAACTACAACTATCTTATATTTGATAAAGGGGCTAAAAGCATGCAATGGAGGAAGGATAGCATCTTCAACAAATGGTGCTGGGAAAACTGGAAATCCATATGCAACAAAATGAAACTGAATCCCTTTCTCTCGCCATGCACAAAAGTGAATTCAAAATGGATCAAGGAGCTTGATATCAAATCAGAGACACGCCGTCTGATAGAAGAAAAAGTTGGCTACGATCTACATACTGTGGGGTCGGGCTCCAAATTCCTCAATAGGACACCCATAGCACAAAAGTTAATAACTAGAATCAACAAATGGGACTTACTCAAACTAAAAAGTTTTTTCTCAGCTAAAGAAACAATAAGAGAGGTAAATAGAGAGCCTACATCCTGGGAACAAATCTTTACTCCTCACACTTCAGACAGAGCCCTAATATCCAGAGTATACAAAGAACTCCAAAAATTAGACAATAAGATAACTAACAACCCAATCAACAAATGGGCCAAGGACCTGAACAGACACTTCTCAGAGGAGGACATACAATCAATCAACAAGTACATGAAAAAATGCTCACCATCTCTAGCAGTCAGAGAAATGCAAATCAAAACCACCCTAAGATACCATCTCACTCCAGTAAGATTGGCAGCCATCATGAAGTCAAACAACAACAAGTGCTGGCGAGGATGTGGGGAAAAGGGTACACTTGTACATTGCTGGTGGGACTGCAAATTGGTGCAGCCAATTTGGAAAGCAGTATGGAGATTTCTTGGAAAGCTGGGAATGGAGCCACCATTTGACCCAGCTATTCCCCTTCTTGGTCTATTCCCTAAAGACCTAAAAAGAGCATGCTACAGGGACACTGCTACATCGATGTTCATAGCAGCTCAATTCACAATAGCAAGACTTTGGAACCAACCCAGATGCCCTTCAATAGACGAATGGATTAAAAAAATGTGGCATTTATACACAATGGAGTATTACTCTGCATTAAAAAATGACAAAATCATAGAATTTGCAGGGAAATGGATGGCACTAGAGCAGATTATGCTAAGTGAAGCTAGCCAATCCCTAAAAAGCAAATGCCAAATGTCTCCTTTGATATAAGGAGAGTAACTAAGAACAGAGTAGGGACGAAGAGCATGAGAAGAAGATTAACATTAAACAGAGATGAGAGGTGGGAGGGAAAGGGAGAGAAAAGGGAAATTGCATGGAAATGGAAGGAGACCCTCAGGGTTATACAAAAGAACATACAAGAGGGAATGAGGGGAAAGGGAAAAATAATACAAGGGGGAGAAATGAAGGTCAATAGGGGGGGTAGAGAGAGAAGAAGGGTGGGGAGGGGAGGGGAGGGGGGATAGTAGAGGATAGGAAAGGCAGCAGAACACAACAGACACTAGTATGGCAATATGTAAATCAATGGATGTGTAATTGATGTGATTCTGTAATCTGTATATGGGCTAAAAATGGGAGTTCATAACTCACTTGAAGCAAAGTGTGAAAGATGATATATCAAGAACTATGTAATGTTTTGAACAACCAACAATAAAAAAAAAAAAAAAAAAAAAAA